>NC_047024.1:2970536-3201782 GCF_902652985.1 Pecten maximus | reverse complement strand
TATGGTTTACAATATGCCCTAAAACTGATAATATCTCATGAAATGTTGACTTTTCTGACCTGATACTTGCCGTGATACGTACATGTTATTATAGTCTCGCCATGATACGTACGTGTTATGTGATGAGGAGATAAAATAATTTGTGATCGGTTGTGTCATGTCTTGATACACACGGCGACACGATGGGTTAAACATTTGTTGGTCTCGACTTGTAAGGAATGTTCTGAAACCTACAAGTAAAGAAATAATCTATAATTCATTGTATCAATGAGGAAACAGTATGATCTTAGAGCTACATCTTTTTATCTATTTAGTATCAGAATTAACACCATAATAACACTTATTTAGGTGAATATGTTGTGGACTACAGGGATTCCCTTTACTGTACCCATGGTCAGAGGAACCATTACTTAAAATTTGTTAGTTAAGAAGCTAAGAAATATTTTGGAATACCCAAATAAAGGCCTCATGTCGGGTGAAGGTTATCTCTGACAAAATTCAGCGTTACCTATAAGGCTCATATGGTCCTCTAGCTGTAACTGTTTCTGGGGCTCATACGCAGCAATGATCTCATTAATGTCATCTTCGTGCATGGTCAGCTATAAATAAAAACATAGTCCATTAACAATGATATTCTGATAAAGTTTCAAATTACTACCTACTCCCTTATCTTTAACTGTGTATCTCATTAGTAGTTATCTAAATGTACTTCTTTAGTAGCTTGAAATATTCAAGTGATTATGTCACATCTTTATAAGAGATTTTGAAGTAATATAAATAATTCTACCTTTTGGTCATTTTTGAGGAAGCGCATGAGGTCCTGGCAGTCCATGTATCCCTTACCTCCATCATACCTGTAAAGGTCAAGTTATACATGTAAAGGTCAAGTTATACATGTAAAGGTCAAGTTATACATGTTAAGGTCAAGTTATACATGTAAAGGTCAAGTTATATATGTTAAGGTCAAGTTATATATGTTAAGGTCAAGTTATACATGTAAAGGTCAAGTTATATATGTAAAGGTCAAGTTATATATGTAAAGGTCAAGTTATACATATAAAGGTCAAGTTATACATTCAAAGGTCAAGTTATGCATGTAAAGGTTAAGTTATGCCTGTAAAGGTCAAGTTATACATCTAAAGGTCAAGTTATGCCTGTAAAGGTCAAGTTATACATCTAAAGGTTAAGTTATGCCTGTAAAGGTCAAGTTATACATCTAAAGGTCAAGTTATGCATGTAAAGGTTGAGATATATGCATATGGAATGTCAAATTATACATATTATGATAAAGGTGTACATGTACAGGTAAATAGATAAATGTATGTAAAGGTCAATATATATATATCTACATTAAGGTCAAGTCATGCATGCAAAGCTCAAGCTATCAGAGATAACTAGTCTTCTCACACATTACCTGAGGAAAATTTCCTCAATCTCTGCCCTCTCCGTGAGGAGGTGATAGAACTGTACAAACTCCGATTTGTCTAGGCGAGACTTGCCTTTAACAGACTTCTCTGTGTCAGCTTTCTGGAAAAAAAAAAAAATTAAAATTTAATTTGAAGGTATTTATTAATTTACAAATATGATTGACAAAGGAACTGTGTCACAGCTGTGTCATGGATCTATGATACATTATATAAAATAGTTTTGGAATGAGTAGATGCTCATCATGAAGATCCCCATTCTTCCTCATATTTATTTTGATGACATAGTAAAATGTCTGGTGTTTACTGATACTGTTAGGACAGAGGTGTTTAGGTTTATGTCAATCTGGACTGGGATAGTGAAAATAGATATCCATAAAAAATAACTGAAATTCATAATACATTGTTATCACACCAGTAAAGAAATGTGAAATATGTACATAAAGTTAATGGCCATAATCAGTCGACTGTACATGATACAGTCAATGCATGCGAGTAAATTCTGTAGACAAAATGTCCTGTGTGGATTTGTTTACTACCGCTCGCATCAGTCAACCTTGATGTTACACCTCAGACAAGACAATAATGTATTTTCATCAAGACAATACTGTTTAGATTTTTTTATCACAAAAGAATCTTTAGTCATAGCCGTAGAGAAATATGACAAAGGCCCGTATTGTTTACAATATGATTAACTTTTTAGTGTTACACGTAGTATTCATCAAGCCACAAGCTATTTCAACCAAGCCTTTACACTTCAATTATGCTAATTATCAGGCTTGTGAAATCAAATTAGAAAGACATTTTGTCTGCTTTTGTCTGAATAAACATCCAGCATTTTATCGTGGGGTCAGAATTATTACTTATTCTATCACCGAGTCCATCACCAGATGTGACTGACTCTGATAAACTGATCCAAGGAATTACTGGCTCCCTATAGACCAGTTACATCACAAATGAATGTTTGGATCACAATTGAAAAGTCAGTAACAAAGGAATACTTGTATCACAATAGACAAGTTTATTTAAGTACCGTATTTATCTAACCTCTGCCAAAAAATAAGCCCCCTTCATTTTTAAAGAATTAATGATCTTAAAATTATCATATACAATGTAGTAAGTTAGAAGTGGTTCACAAATAAGGTCTCCTCAATCTTCAATAGTGATCTAGGAGAGGGGTTGATTTGAGGATAACTACAGTACTAAACTTTTACACTAGGAGAGGGGCATATTTGAGGATAAATACAGTACTGAACTTTTACACTAGGAGAGGGGGCTTGATTTGAGGATAGCTACAGTACTAAACTTTTACACTAGGGGATGGGCATATTTGAGGATAAATACAGTACTGAACATTTACACTAGGGAAGGGGGCTTATTTGGGGATAAATACAGTACTGAACATTTACACTAGGAAAGGGGGCTTATTTGGGGATAAATACAGTACTAAACTTTTACACTAGGGGATGGGCATATTTGAGGATAAATACAGTACTGAACATTTACACTAGGGAAGGGGGCTTATTTGGGGATAAATACAGTACTGAACATTTACACTAGGGAAGGGGGCTTATTTGGGGATAAATACAGTACTGAACATTTACACTAGGCAAGGGGGCTTATTTGGGGATAAATACAGTACTAAACTTTTACAGTAAGGGAGGGGGCTTATTTGAGAATAGAAACATTACTAAACTTTCACAAAAAATTTCACAAAAGAGATTAAATATCAATCAGCCTTGATTTGACTTTTCAATTTGTGATCCAAACATTCATGATACTGATCAGGAGACACTGGGGTCAGATACTGACCAGAAGACACTGGGGTCGGATACTGATCAGGAGACACTGGGGTCAGATACTGACCAGAAGACACTGGGGTCGGATACTGATCAGGAGACACTGGGGTCAGATACTGATCAGAAGACACTGGGGTCAGATACTTACCAGGAGACACTGGGGTCAGATACTGACCAGGAGACACTGGGGTCAGATACTGACCAGGAGACACTGGGGTCAGATACTGACCAGGAGACATTGGGGTCAGATACTGTTCAGGAGACACTGGGGTCAGATATTGATCAGGACACACTGGGGTCAGATACTGACCAGGAGACACTGGGGTCAGATACTGATCAGGAGACACTGAGGTCAGATACTGATCAGGAGACACTGGGGTCAGATACTGACCAGGAGACACTGGGGTCAGATACTGATCAGGAGACACTGGGGTCAGATACTGACCAGGAGACACTGGGGTCAGATAGTGATCAGGAGACACTGGGGTCAGATAGTGATCAGGAGACACTGGGGTCAGATACTGATCAGGACACACTGGGGTCAGATACTGACCAGGAGACACTGGGGTCAGATACTGACCAGGAGACACTGGGGTCAGATACTGATCAGGAGACACTGGGGTCAGATACTGACCAGGAGACACTGGGGTCAGATACTGACCAGGAGACACTGGGGTCGGATACTGACCAGGAGACACTGGGGTCGGATACTGATCAGGAGACACTGGGGTCGTATACTGATCAGGAGACACTGGGGTCGTATACTGATCAGGAGACACTGGGGTCGGATACTGATCAGGAGACACTGGGGTCAGATACTGATCAGGAGACACTGGGGTCAGATACTGACCAGGAGACACTGGGGTCGGATACTGATCAGGAGACACTGGGGTCGTATACTGATCAGGAGACACTGGGGTCGGATACTGATCAGGAGACACTGGGGTCAGATACTGATCAGGAGACACTGGGGTCGGATACTGACCAGGAGACACTGGGGTCAGATACTGATCAGGAGACACTGGGGTCGGATACTGACCAGGAGACACTGGGGTCAGATACTGACCAGGACACACTGATGTTGACCAGGAGACACTGGGGTCAGATACTGACCAGGAGACACTGGGGTCAGATAGTGATCAGGAGACACTGGGGTCAGATAGTGATCAGGAGACACTGGGGTCAGATACTGATCAGGACACACTGGGGTCAGATACTGACCAGGAGACACTGGGGTCAGATACTGACCAGGAGACACTGGGGTCAGATACTGATCAGGAGACACTGGGGTCAGATACTGACCAGGAGACACTGGGGTCAGATACTGACCAGGAGACACTGGGGTCGGATACTGACCAGGAGACACTGGGGTCGGATACTGATCAGGAGACACTGGGGTCGTATACTGATCAGGAGACACTGGGGTCGGATACTGATCAGGAGACACTGGGGTCGGATACTGATCAGGAGACACTGGGGTCAGATACTGATCAGGAGACACTGGGGTCAGATACTGACCAGGAGACACTGGGGTCGGATACTGATCAGGAGACACTGGGGTCGTATACTGATCAGGAGACACTGGGGTCGGATACTGATCAGGAGACACTGGGGTCAGATACTGATCAGGAGACACTGGGGTCGGATACTGACCAGGAGACACTGGGGTCAGATACTGATCAGGAGACACTGGGGTCGGATACTGACCAGGAGACACTGGGGTCAGATACTGACCAGGACACACTGATGTTGACCAGGAGACACTGGGGTCAGATACTGACCAGGAGACACTGGGGTCAGATACTGACCAGGAGACACTGGGGTCAGATACTGATCAGGACACACTGATACTGACCAGGACACACTGATACTGACCAGGACACACTGATACTGACCAGGACACACTGATACTGATCAGGACACACTGATACTGATCAGGACACACTGATACTGACCAGGACACACTGATACTGACCAGGACACACTGATACTGATCAGGACACACTGATACTGATCAGGACACACTGATACTGACCAGGACACATTGATACTGACCAGGACACACTGATACTGACCAGGACACACTGATACTGACCAGGACACACTGATACTGACCAGGAGACACTGGGGTCAGATACTGACCAGGACACACTGATACTGACCAGGACACACTGGGGTCAGATACTGACCAGGAGACACTGATGTTGACCTGTGTGCCACATTGAGACTTGCCTGAGAGACCATTACCATGCTACATATTAACTACACTTAGGCCAATGTGACAGAACACTACTTAAGGACATAAAACAGCCCAGGGAAACATTTCATGAATATGCATGACAATCTACAGACAGTGGTCAGTAGTAACGATAGGTTTGTAGTTCCCTGATGGAGTCAGCAGAGTTGTACAGATATCCGAGAATGCTACATATATCCTCATGTAACTTTTTCGTCAGGTCAACAGTTCAAGAAATAAAGAATAGAATTAAATTAAATTCAATAAATCAAATATTCAATCAAAATGGAATATTGATCAAATCTGTTGTGATGATATACTAGAATATTTCAAAACTTTAAAACTTCATTTACTGTAGTTATCTTTGTTTGAAGGAAAAAAATATCAGTCTGTACACTGAAAACAGACTGTCACCACACATCATGTCTGTACACACATAACAGATATAGGACTTTATCTTTTGTAAATATGTCCAGGAGTATAGTTCTATTGTAAATAAATCCAGAAGTATATCTACTGTAAATATATCCAGAAGTATATCTACTGTAAATATATCCAGGAGTATATTTCTATTGTAGATATATCCAGGAGTATTTCTATTGTAAATATATCCAGAAGTATATCTACTGTAAATATATCCAGGAGTATTTCTATTGTAGATATATCCAGTGAATTGCTATCAGATTAGAGACTATAAATATCTATTGTCTATATAAATATCATCTATCAGATAATCATGATGTTATTTATCTGTCACCAAGATTTCATTCAACAATAAACACTATCTGACAGCGAAATGGTGATATATTTACACAGTACTTGAAATGAAAATTTCCACATCAATTTGCACATCAATATCAGATGTTTGTGGAAGATTTGGAAACTGAAAATCGACAATCAATTCTGCTATATTGAGAGAGAGTATTGGTGCAGAAAATATTACAACACAGATTGAATGCGTAATGATTAGGTGTCGTGAGTTTTCCTAGAATCAGGTCAATTACACTCATGTTACCAATAACTAAACTGATCTGTAGCCTGGCTATACGGGCAATTCATGTCCAGTCAGGATTCACCGGGAATATGACTGCCAATATCGGCCTGTCAGGATTCACGGAGAATATGGCTGCCAATGTCTGCCTGTCAGGATTCACGGGGTATATGACTGCCAATATCGGCCTATGATCAGGATTCACTGGGAATATGACTGCCAATATCGGACTGGGGAATATGACTGCCAATATCGGCCTGTCAGGATTCACGGGGAATATGACTGCCAATATCGGCCTGTCAGGATTCACGGAGAATATGGCTGCCAATATCGGCCTGTCAGGATTCACGGTGTATATGACTGCCAATATCGGCCTATGATCAGGATTCACGGCGTATATGACTGCCAATATCGGCCTATGATCAGGATTCACAGGGAATATGACTGCCAATATCGGCCTATGATCAGGATTCACTGGGAATATGACTGCCAATATCGGCCTGTCAGGATTCACGGAGAATATGGCTGCCAATATCGGCCTATGATCAGGATTCACGGCGTATATGACTGCCAATATCGGCCTATGATCAGGATTCACAGGGAATATGACTGCCAATATCGGCCTATGATCAGGATTCACAGGGAATATGACTGCCAATATCGGCCTATGATCAGGATTCACAGGGAATATGACTGCCAATATCGGCCTATGATCAGGATTCACTGGGAATATGACTGCCAATATCGGCCTGTCAGGATTCACAGGGAATATGACTGCCAATATCGGCCTGTCAGGATTCACGGGGAATATGACTGCCAATATCGGCCTGTCAGGATTCACAGGGAATATGACTGCCAATATTGGCCTATCAGGATTCACAGGGAATATGACTGCCAATATTGGCCTATCAGGATTCACAGGGAATATGACTGCCAATAAGGATGTACAGAATATGACTCCCAGCTGGATCATACTGCTGTACAACTCCTTATATACTTAACCACATATCAGCTCCTGTCTGGAAAATTTCCACAAATGATATTTAAACACATGTTATGAGAGTCTACAGCCTTGACCTGTACCCTCTATAACTATAGCTCATACATTTTTATAAAGCTGATTCATGCTAGTTTTTAAATCAGTAAATTCCCAAAAAATTCTTCTCGACAGTATCAACTTACATCAAATAAGGCTTTCACATATTTCTTGTCCATGTCAGCATTCAACTGTTTCAGAAGTTTCATCACTTCTTCAAAGTCTAGACTGCCATCGTTATTTTTGTCCGCCATGTTGAAGGCATCCTTGATCCACGTAGGTTGTGTTAAGAAAACTATATAATATGAAATAAAGAGCATGATACCACCCATCCATCTCACCCCCACTCCCTACCCAACACTACCCCCCACAGCCCACTCCCTACCCCCCACAGCCCACTCCCTACCCAACACTACCCCCCACAGCCCACTCCCTACCCAACACTACCCCCCACAGCCCACTCCCTACCCCCCACAGCCCACTCCCTACCCAACACTACCCCCCACAGCCCACTCCCTACCCAACACTACCCCCCCCCAGTCCACTCCCTACCCAACACTACCCCCCACAGCCCACTCCCTACCCCCCACAGCCCACTCCCTACCCAACACTACCCCCCACAGCCCACTCCCTACCCAACACTACCCCCCCCCAGTCCACTCCCTACCCAACACTACCCCCCACAGCCCACACCCTACCCAACACTACCCCCCACAGTCCACTCCCTACCCAACACTACCCCCCACAGCCCACTCCCTACCCAACACTACCCCCCACAGCCCACTCCCTACCCAACACTACCCCCCACAGCCCACTCCCTACCCAATACTACCCCCCCCCCCAGTCCACTCCCTACCCAACACTACCCCCCACAGCCCACTCCCTACCCAACACTACCACCACAGCCCACTCCCTACCCAACACTACCCCCAGCCCACTCCCTACCCAACACTACCACCACAGCCCACTCCCTTCCCAACACTACCCCACAGCCCCACTCCCTACCTAACACTACCCCACAGCCCCACTCCCTACCCAACACTACCCCCAGCCCACTCCCCTACCCAACACTACCCCCAGCCCACTCCCTACCCAACACTACCCCCCACAGCCCACTCCCTACCCCCCACTACCTACTCAACACTACCCCCCCACCCCCTACTCAACACTACCCCCCCCTACCCCCACTCCCTACCCAACACTACCCCCAGCCCACTCCCTACCCAACACTACCCCCCACATCCCCACTCCCTACCCAACACTACCCCCAGCCCACTCCCTACCCAACACTACCCCCCCACCCCCTACTCAACACTACCCCCCCCCTACCCCCACTCCCTACCCAACACTACCCCCAGCCCACTCCCTACCCAACACTACCCCCCACATCCCCACTCCCTACCCAACACTACCCCACATCCCCACTCCCTACCCAACACTACCCCCAGCCCACTCCCTACCCAACACTACCCCCCCACCCCCTACTCAACACTACCCCCCCCTACCCCCACTCCCTACCCAACACTACCCCCCACAGCCCACTCCCTACCCCCCACTACCCCCAGCCCACTCCCTACCCAACACTACCCCCCCACCCCCTACTCAACACTACCCCCCCTACCCCCACTCCCTACCCCCCACTACCCCCAGCCCACTCCCTACCCAACACTACCCCCACCCCCTACTCAACACTACCCCCCCCCCCTACCCCCACTCCCTACCCAACACACTCCCCCCCTACCCCCACTCCCTACCCAACACACTCCCCCCCTACCCCCACTCCCTACCCAACACTACCCCCAGCCCACTCCCTACCCAACACTACCCCCAGCCCACTCCCTCCCAACACTACCCCCAGCCCACTCCCTCCCAACACTACCCCCCCCCCCCCCCCCCCAGCCCACTCCCTACCCAACACTACCCCCAGCCCACTCCCCCCCCCCCTCCCCCAGCCCACTTCCTACCCAACACCCCAACCCATCTCACCTGACCGACCACACAACAACATCTCCCCCCTACCTCACCACCCCACCCAAACCCAAACCCACCCCATTGATTATAGGTCAGTTCCTATATAACGCTAATTGGTCTGTACTCTTTGTTGATTGGTTGGATTTTATATCACTTCTGAGAGAATGACACTCATCATTTCAACTCTAAAGCTCATTACTTTGGAAATACTCATCATTTCAACTGCGTTCAGTACAATTCAAGCATATTATTTCTAAAGAAGTTTTCAAATAAGCTCCCTGATATCAGGAATTTGACCAGGCACGTATCCTTCAAGTTTTTACCTCGATACAGATGGCAGACAACGCTGACAGACAGCCTACTTACACTGTCTAATGTGAGCTAAAACATAGAAAAATCCCTCAGAATAATCTAAGTTTTCATGTTGAAAGCTTTTAAATGGGACAGCTACTTAACTAATGCAAAATTACCAATGACTTAGGAAACTATTTATTACAGTCAGTAATGATTATAGCACTAAATGTTTTACTTAAAACCTCTTAACTCAAATATACGACACAAATTTTCCCAAAGTCGGTTGATTAAGATCCAAGTACATTTTAACAGGAATACTTTAGAGCAGTATGGTGAATTTGTGGGAGCAGTATTGTGAATTTGTGGCAGCAGTATGGTAAGTTTGTGGGAGCAGTATGGTGAATTTGTGGGAGCAGTATGGTGAATTTGTGGGAGCAGTATGGTGAATTTGTGGGAGCAGTATGGTGAATTTGTGGGAGCAGTATGGTGAATTTGTGAGAGTAGTATGGTGAATTTGTGGGAGCAGTATGGTGAATTTGTGAGAGCAGTATGGTGAATTTGTGGGAGCAGTATGGTGAATTTGTGAGAGTAGTATGATGAATTTGTGGGAGCAGTATTGTGAATTTGTGGGAGCAGTATGATGAATTTGTGGCAGCAGTATGGTGAATTTGTGGCAGCAGTATGGTGAATTTGTGGAGCAGTATGATGAATTTGTGGGAGCAGTATTGTGAATTTGTGGGAGCAGTATGATGAATTTGTGGGAGCAGTATGGTGAATTTGTGGGAGCAGTATGATGAATTTGTGAGAGCAGTATGGTGAATTTGTGAGAGCAGTATGGTGAATTTGTGGGAGCAGTATGGTGAATTTGTGAGAGCAGTATGATGAATTTGTGAGAGCAGTATGGTGAATTTGTGGCAGCAGTATGGTGAATTTGTGGAGCAGTATGATGAATTTGTGGGAGCAGTATTGTGAATTTGTGGGAGCAGTATGATGAATTTGTGGGAGCAGTATGGTGAATTTGTGGGAGCAGTATGATGAATTTGTGAGAGCAGTATGGTGAATTTGTGAGAGCAGTATGGTGAATTTGTGGCAGCAGTATGGTGAATTTGTGAGAGCAGTATGATGAATTTGTGGCAGCAGTATGGTGAATTTGTGGCAGCAGTATTGTGAATTTGTCGGAGCAGTATGGTGAATTTGTGAGAGCAGTATTGTGAATTTGTGGGAGCAGTATGGTGAATTTGTGGGAGCAGTATGATGAATTTGTGGGAGCAGTATTGTGAATTTGTGGCAGCAGTATGGTGAATCTGGGAGCAGTATTGTGAATTTGTGGCAGCAGTATGATGAATTTGTGGCAGCAGTATGATGAATTTGTGGCAGCAGTATGGTGATTTTGTGGCAGCAGTATTGTGAATTTGTGGCAGCAGTATGATGAATTTGTGGCAGCAGTATGATGAATTTGTGGGAGCAGTATGATGAATTTGTGGCAGCAGTATTGTGAATTTGTGGCAGCAGTATTGCTAATTTGTGAGAGCAGTATGGTGAATTTGTCGGAGCAGTATTGCTAATTTGTGGGAGCAGTATTGTGAATTTGTGGGAGCAGTATTGTGAATTTGTGGCAGCAGTATGGTGAGTTTGTTGGAGTCAATGTTTAATCCAAATCATATTTTATTTTTGTACAATTAAGTTAAAAAGTGCTAAGTATGTACATGAACTATTTTCAACCAACAGGTATTATTGTCCAGAAGTTAGACAACTAGTGATTGAAAACCCAGGAGTATGATGAATTATCTTTATCAGGGACACTTACAAACCATCTCCAGTCCATGAGGAGCAGTCACCAATCAAGAGATATCTGTAAATTACGTAAAGCTAGCTAGTATATCTATAGTTAGATATAAATATATCTATTCTCTTGTGAATAAATCAATATATCAGATTACGGCCACTAGTGTACTACTTCAGCCATTTTTGGTATATCTTGGTGTATATCATTTGAGAAATGCCATGACATCATTTATAACATCCCTCTCTCCTGGGAAATTAATTTTGACAGGGGGCATGCACATTAGTCATATCCTGTCAGGTCAATTTGAAGAAGTTGTCACGACCCTCCCTCTCGCCATATTGATTTATGCTTGTGTATTTGAGAACATGTTTTCTTCTTGCCTATTTTTTGTTTGTTTTTCAGGCGTTATCTTGACCCATAAGGTCACCGACATTTGGTGACGATTAGTAAGAATATTGTGGAGGTGGAACTTTGACAAACAAAAATCCTAGTTTACAAGTTATTAGATTGCATGTAGGAGAACCTCAGGCACACCACAACATGGATAATTAAACATTTCATCAGTTTACAAGGAATATTGTGATATCCTTATGAGCTGGGAAGTAGATTCATAGTTGATGATGATAACCTCAACTTGTAGCAGATATTTCAAGTTTAAACATATAACCGATTATATTAACCTCAAAACGTGACATCATGAGTTAACTCATTAACCAAAGTGACTTCATGAGTTTTCTCGTAACAAAAGTGACGTCATGAATTTTCTCTTAAAGGAAGTGATGTATATCACTACACAAATGGATATCTATGTAGATATTAAAGGATATCTGTCGGCCTGCTGTTTCTGGTCCATATATTGTTCCATATGAATGGCGAACTGGATGCCCTTGACCCACATGTCACGTTCGTATATAGAGTTACTGTACAGATAGAGGACCTCATGGTTGGCTCCAAATATCACTGCGAAGCAACGCCCTCTCTGTCAAATATAAAAAAGTTCAAGGTCAGAAAAATATCAATGGCAAGGTTAGCACAATTCAACATCAAGATCAACACAATTCAACATCGAAATCCATATAATCCAACATCAAGATCAACATAATTCAATGTTGAAATCAACACAATTCACTGTCAACATCAACACAATTCAACATCAACATGAACACAATTCAATGTTAAGGTCAACACAATTAAATAAAGGTCAACATAATGAAATGTCAAGGTCAACATAATTAAATGTCAAGGTCAACACAATGCAATGTTCAGGTCAACACAGCTCAATGTCAAGGTAACGTTTGTTCCAACTAAAGCCTGTTTCAGTCGTAATTCTCCTCCTCTCAACACTCATTATGTAGATGTACTAAAGTAGTCAACTGTCAGATTTGTTTCCCCATCTTGTACAATCAATACCTTAGTAATTGACATTTAATTAGAAATGGAAAATGAAAGGGAACTCATTTTTATTTCTTATATTTAAAAAGTGTTTCAGTTAAAGAGTTTTGAAGTACACTGACATAATTGTGAAATACTCAAGCTATTGTTAGGATTCTGTCCTTTGTTAGACAATTAAGCGGCAATTTAGCTTTAAAGCTGTGTTATATTGGAGAATTTAGTAGACAGTAGTGGTTAATAGTCGACATGTACACCGTAAACTACCAATCTGGAGCTCCCATACACACATACATTAGATAACCTCCCAACATCCATACCCTCCTAATCATAACGCTCTCAAACACGCACATTCTAGCCCCTTCCCATCTCCACCTTCTCTCAAGTCATTACCCTCTTCCTCCTAATCACAAACTCTCGAAACATGCACATACCCTCACCCTCGCTCCACCCTCTCCTTCCTAATCACAAACTCAACACACACATACCCTCACCCTCGCTCCACCCTCTCCTTCCTAATCACAAACTCAACACACACATACCCTCACCCTCGCTCCACCCTCTCCTTCCTAATCACAAACTCAACACACACATACCCTCACCCTCGCTCTACCCTCTCCTTCCTAATCACAAACTCTCTCAACACACACATACCCTCACCCTCGCTCTACCCTCTCCTTCCTAATCACAAACTCAACACACACATACCCTCACCCTCGCTCCACCCTCTCCTTCCTAATCACAAACTCAACACACACATACCCTCACCCTCGCTCCACCCTCTCCTTCCTAATCACAAACTCAACACACACATACCCTCACCCTCGCTCCACCCTCTCCTTCCTAATCACAAACTCAACACACACATACCCTCACCCTCGCTCCACCCTCTCCTTCCTAATCACAAACTCAACACACACATACCCTCACCCTCGCTCCACCCTCTCCTTCCTAATCACAAACTCAACACACACATACTCTCACCCTCGCTCCACCCTCTCCTTCCTAATCACAAACTCAACACACACATACCCTCACCCTCGCTCCACCCTCTCCTTCCTAATCACAAACTCTCTCTTCATCAAATATCCTCCCCGTTCCATCATAAAGTTACACCCTCAACCTCCTGTCATACCCTCCTACCTACTGTAATCCCCCTAATTGTAGTTCCCCCCTAATTGCATGTGTCTGGGTAATATATAGGATTTCAGTGTATGTACACTCATATATAATGAAGTATAGGTACACATGTATGTGAGGTATATTTAGTTATATACTTGTGGTGTTCAGGTAAATGTGAGGTATATTTAGTTATTTACTTGTGGCGTACAGGTAAATGTGAGGTATATTTAGTTATTTACTTGTGGCATACAGGTAAATGTGAGGTATATTTAGTTATTTACTTGTGGCGTACAGGTAAATGTGAGGTATATTTAGTTATTTACTTGTGGCGTACAGGTAAATGTGACGTATATTTAGTTATATACTTCTGGCGTACAGGTAATTTTAAATGTTAAGTATATTTAGGTGATTTTTAATTTGATAAGGATGATTTAGGCATCTAAGAATGGGTCTGAATGGTCATCATCACCGGACATTGTTGTGACCTGACAAAGAAATCCTAGACATATTATAATATCTGTAATACCTGTTATACAAATATAATATCTGTAATACCTGTTATACAAATATAATATCTGTAATACCTGTTATACAAATATAATATCTGTAATACCTGTTATACAAATATAATATCTGTAATACCTGTTATACAAATATCATATCTATAATACCGTTATACAAATATAGCTATCTGTAATACATGTTACAAATATAATATCTGTAATACCTGTTATACAAATATAGCTATCTGTAATACCTGTTATACAATATAGCGTATCTGTAATACCTGTTATACCAATAAGCTATCTGTAATACCTGTTATACAAATATAAGCTATCTGTAATACCTGTTATACAAAATATAGCTATCTGTAATACCTGTTAAATACAAATATAGCGATCTGTAATACCTGTTATAGACAAAATAAAGCTATATCTGTAAATAACCTGTTATAACCAATATAATATCGTGTAATACCTGTTATACAAATATAGATAGTCTGTAATAACCTGGTATAACAAATATAGCTATCTGTAATACCGGTTATACAAATATAAGTATCTGTATAGACCTGTATACAAATATAGATAGTCTGTAATACCTGTTATACAAATATAGCTATCTGTAATACCCTGTTATACAAATATAGCTATCTGTAATACCTGTTATACAAATATAATATCTGTAATACCTGTTATACAAATATAATATCTGTAATACCTGTTATACAAATAAAGCTATCTGTAATACCTGTTATACGAATATAATATCTGTAATACCTGTTATACAAATAAAGCTATCTGTAATACCTGTTATACAAATATAATATCTGTAATACCTGTTATACAAATATAATATCTGTAATACCTGTTATACAAATATAATATCTGTAATACCTGTTATACAAATATAATATCTGTAATACCTGTTATACAAATATAGCTATCTGTAATACCTGTTATACAAATATAATATCTGTAATACCTGTTATACAAATATAATATCTGTAATACCTGTTATACAAATATAGCTATCTGTAATACCTGTTATACAAATATAGCTATCTGTAATACCTGTTATACCAATAAAGCTATCTGTAATACCTGTTATACAAATATAGCTATCTGTAATACCTGTTATACAAATATAGCTATCTGTAATACCTGTTATACAAATATAGCTATCTGTAATACCTGTTATACAAATATAATATCTGTAATACCTGTTATACAAATATAATATCTGTAATACCTGTTATACAAATATAATATCTGTAATACCTGTTATACAAATATAGCTATCTGTAATACCTGTTATACAAATATAATATCTGTAATACCTGTTATACAAATATAGCTATCTGTAATACCTGTTATACAAATATAGCTATCTGTAATACCTGTTATACAAATATAATATCTGTAATACCTGTTATACAAATATAATATCTGTAATACCTGTTATACAAATATAATATCTGTAATACCTGTTATACAAATATAATATCTGTAATACCTGTTATACAAATATAATATCTGTAATACCTGTTATACAAATATAATATCTGTAATACCTGTTATACAAATATAGCTATCTGTAATACCTGTTATACAAATATAGCTATCTGTAATACCTGTTATACAAATATAGCTATCTGTAATACCTGTTATACAAATAAAGCTATCTGTAATACCTGTTATACAAATAAAGCTATCTGTAATACCTGTTATACAAATATAGTTATCTGTAATACCTGTTATACAAATATAGCTATCTGTAATACCTGTTATACAAATATAGCTATCTGTAATACCTGTTATACAAATATAGTTATCTGTAATACCTGTTATACAAATATAGCTATCTGTAATACCTGTTATACAAATATAGCTATCTGTAATACCTGTTATACAAATATAGCTATCTGTAATACCTGTTATACAAATATAGTTATCTGTAATACCTGTTATACAAATATAGCTATCTGTAATACCTGTTATACAAATATAGTTTGAACAACAAGGTGTATTGTACATCATTCTAGGCGTCAATGAGTCAATTACAAGTTCAAAGCATTTGTGATTATTTGTACGAAAAAAACACAAATATAGATCAACATTCGCAAAATAATATATTAGTGAATATGTCTGAAGATTAAGTTTGCAAAATACATTATTCCCGAAATCCAAATAATTCACAGTATTCAATTTGATTATATATACAGTACGATTATACAATACAGACCATACCATGCCATACAGGTCATTCCATATCATACCTAAATACATACATGTTACCTAAATACATACATGTCACCTAAATACATACATGTTACCTAAATACATACAGCTGTACATGTTACCTAAATACATACATGTTACCTAAATACATACATGTTACCTAAATACATACATGTTACCTAAATACATACATGTTACCTAAATACATACATGTTACCTAAATACATACATGTTACCTAAATACATACATGTTACCTAAATACATACATGTTACCTAAATACATACATGTTACCTAAATACATACATGTTACCTAAATACATACATGTTACCTAAATACATACATGTTACCTAAATCATGAATTCCAGTGTTTCTCATACATAAACAGCAAGAAGGCCTTAAATGTCTGTAATGTACAGGTGACCGGATTACACTGTTGTTACTCAAACATAAACACCAAGAAGGCCTTAAATGTCTGTAATGTACAGGTGACCGGATTACACTAACGCCGTATAACAGAGGTTAGGAATTAGAAATAGCGTTATATTACCTGTGTGTCTTACAATAGTTATAACATTGTTACACGTTATATTACCTGTGTGTCTTACAATAGATATAACATTGTTATACGTTATATTACCTGTGTGTCTTACAATAGTTATAACATTGTTACACGTTATATTACCTGTGTGTCTTACAATAGATATAACATTGTTACACGTTATATCACCTGTGTGTCTTACAATAGTTATAACATTGTTATAGTCGTTATATTACCTGTGTGTCTTGCAATAGTTATAACATTGTTATACGTTATATTACCTGTGTGTCTTACACATATTACCTGTGTGTCTTACAATAGATATAATTGTTATACGTTATATTACCTGTGTGTCTTACAATAGATATAACATTGTTATACGTTATATTACCGGTGTGTCTTACAATAGTTATAACATTGTTACACGACAGAACAGACATAATGTGATGATAAATGATTTCCTGTAAAGCTTGTGTGTGTACAAACAAACTCTTAGTGAATTTGTCCAAAAGCCTTCCTGAAGTAAAATGGAGGACAGCCAACAGACCTTGACCCCTTTTCACTCATGCCTCCTCTGAGGTACTGACTGACAACCAGACAGTATATATATAAACGTATCACTATGTATAAAGTATCCTACAATATCAGTACCACGGTAAACACTGGCCTGTACTATATAACATCCTACAACATCAGTACCACGGTAAACACTGGCCTGTACTATATAACAAATATAACATCCTACGACATCAGTACCACGGTATTAACACTGGCCTGTACTATATAACATCCTACAACATCAGTACCACAGTAACATTTTACCAGAAAACAATCAGTAAAAGAGACTGTTACCATGGTAAGATGGTGGCCGTTACATAGTAAGTTTATAGTACAATCTCACTGAAATATCAATATGCTGATATCAGAAGTTCAGAACCATTTCACTGAACCATCAAGGTACTTATATTTTCAAAGTCCAGGAACATTGAAGTTTCTGAAATAATCATTATCGGATAAGATTGATAATGTATTAGTTATTTTAATATTAATCTTTACTCCTGCCCACCAGTCCCACACGGTCGTAAGTGATAAACACTGACATAGGGGGAACGATTACAGAAACATAATACTATTTACCTGTATAATGTCTGGATCTACCATATCCTGTCACGGAGGGCGGTATTACGACGTAGAAAGTGTAGTAATACCGTTTACCTGTATAATGTCGGGATCTACCATATCCTGTCACAGAGGGCTACATTACAACGTAGAAAGTATAGTAATACCGTTTACCTGTATAATGTCTGTCACGGAGGGCTACATTACGACGTAGAAAGTATCGTAATACCGTTTACCTGTATAATGTCTGTCACGGAGGGCTACATTACGACGTAGAAAGTATAGTAATACCGTTTACCTGTATAATGTCTGGATCTACCATATACTGTAACGGAGGGCTACATTACAACGTAGAAAGTATAGTAATACCGTTTACCTGTATAATGTCTGTCACGGAGGGCTACATTACGACGTAGAAAGTATAGTAATACCGTTTACCTGTATAATGTCTGTCACGGAAGGCTACATTACGACGTAGAACGTATAGTAATACCGTTTACCTGTATAATGTCTGTCACGGAGGGCTACATTACGACGTAGAAAGTATAGTAATACCGTTTACCTGTATAATGTCGGTCACGGAGGGCTACATTACGACGTAGAAAGTATAGTAATACCGTTTACCTGTATAATGTCTGTCACAGAGGGCTACATTACGACGTAGAAAGTATAGTAATACCGTTTACCTGTATAATGTCTGGATCTACCATATCCTGTCACAGAAGGCTACATTACGACGTAGAAAGTATAGTAATACCGTTTACCTGTATACTGGCTGTCACGGAGGGCTACATTACGACGTAGAAAGTATAGTAATACCGTTTACCTGTATAATGTCTGTCATGGAGGGCTACATTACGACGTAGAAAGTATAGTAATACCGTTTACCTGTATAATGTCTGTCACGGAGGGCTACATTACGACGTAGAAAGTATAGTAATACCGTTTACCTGTATAATGTCTGTCACAGAGGGCTACATTACGACGTAGAAAGTATAGTAATACCGTTTACCTGTATAATGTCTGGATCTACCATATCTTGTCACGGAGGGCTACATTACGACGTAGAAAGTATAGTAATACCGTTTACCTGTATAATGTCTGTCACAGAGGGCTACATTACGACGTAGAAAGTATAGTAATACCGTTTACCTGTATAATGTCTGGATCTACCATATCCTGTCACAGAAGGCTACATTACGACGTAGAAAGTATAGTAATACTGTTTACCTGTATAATGTCTGTCACGGAGGGCTA
Organism: Pecten maximus; assembly: GCF_902652985.1. Taxonomy (NCBI): domain Eukaryota; kingdom Metazoa; phylum Mollusca; class Bivalvia; order Pectinida; family Pectinidae; genus Pecten; species Pecten maximus. The sequence continues at coordinate 3,182,076 of NC_047024.1, read as the reverse complement.
CATTACGACGTAGAAAGTATAGTAATACCGTTTACCTGTATAATGTCTGGATCTACCATATCCTGTCACCGAGGGCTACATTGAGGATATTTGTTTCACAGTTAATTATGAAGTAGAAAGAATATTATATATCTTAAGCCATGTAAGCGTTGTGTTGTTCTGAATACACAGAACATGAACTTTTGTATTAATGCATCCAAATTTGTCAGCTTACATTATAACAGAAAATCATTAGTTGGGTTAGGTATATATAAAGTATCAAATATTGAGCTACGAAATTAAGAACGAAGTCTTTTGACATTTTCATATTTCAGTAAAATAGAGTTTCTTTACAAGGTTAAAATCAATCTTCAAATTCAAATATCGAACATACATCAATCATTCTTAATTCTTATCTTATTTATTGTCTCGTATTGATTTTCCTTTTTTTATTGGGTGTGGGGGGGGGGGGGGGAGGAGGGGGATAAAATTGATTTAACATTTAGTTTATGTTATATCTGATATCATTTTGTTTTTTTCTTGGGGTTGGAGGGGAATGAATACCAAAACATGTCAATAGTTAGTTGTTTATAGATTTATAGATTGTTGAGTTAGTTTAGGTATATCGTAAAATCAAATGTCTAAAGCTGGAAATATTGAAGTCCTATAAAGCCCAGGTGTCAAGTGTACAAGTTACTTACCAGGCTTGGAGTCTACACAACATAAACGACAGTATCCTGTCATCCAGCCGTAAAGTACTCGTCATCAATTATGATAATCTGATTATTATTATAATTATTTTAAATCAGGACCTTACCATGATTTCCTTTTATTTCATTTAATTAGTGTATATTTAAAACGGACTAATTTTTCATAATTTTTTTTTTTTACTTTTCAGTACCTGAATGCACACATGTGACTCTTCATGATTTACGACATTTTATCATATGTTTATATATCTATAGGTATATTGTAAATAAAGTGTAATAAAACACATTAAAACAAAACTATATACAAATACATATACAGTGGACCCTCGATAATCCGAACACCTTCGTTCCCAGTCCAAACCGTCCGGATTACGAGTTTTCCGGACTGCCGAATTTCGTGTACCAGGTCAAAAAAATTGTTGTGTAAGAGTTATCTCCCTTGATTATATACAATCCGGGACGTTTCATAAACACGTCTAATTGTCCGACTTTTTAACAATAAATATACTTATGTTTCTGATATGATTCTTGATTTGTTTTGTAGAAAGTAAAAAATAAACTATGTTTTTAAAAGAACATGTAAAGTGAAAGTTGTTTTATTTATAGCGGGCATATGTGACCTACAAACAACACACATGTGTCACGTCCCGGAGGTTCACAAACAAGTAGAAATTACAAACGTTAAATACCTTAAATAAAATTCCCGGATTTTACAACTTACCGTCAGTCCATGTTATTTTTTATGATTTTTACGTACCAGAAACCCCAAGCTATCTATTTAAAAGTACGCGACACCAGCGAGAACTACCCAAGATGTCCGATAATTATTAAACCCGTATTCACTTAACAATGTGACGCTTAGTTAAGTATCAGACGACTATTGACAAATTTGTGTGTAATCAACCCAGTTCTTGTGATCACTGCTTAATACGTAAATGTGTATGTAATTAATAGCATGCATCTTTCAATGAGTCGTCGTTTCACGTAACGGTGTTACGAAGCCGATATCCATGTTTACCCAATACAAGTCTTAATGATGTTAATTACCGATCATAAATTTATTACATTTATTTGAGATTGGATAGGTCGTGGAGAAAAAGCAATGTACCGTTATAAAAACAAAAGCTACACATTGTAACACAGGTAAACACCCGGGGCTATGACCTGGCAGCGGTCGCTATGACTACGCACAGTGTCAAGCGATAGTCTGTACAGCTGTCGACACGGGTGACTTGCCCCGACATTTTTTTCTCCTCGTGGTGAAAAAATCGTCCGGATTATTGAGGGAAATTTACTAATGAAAAGTACGTTCCGTTCCCAAAATGGGCTTCCGGAATCGGAATCCGAATTTCCGGACTGGTGAGTACAAATAGCGTTACGGAAATCCGTTCCCGTGCATTTCCGTCCGGACTGTGAGTTTTCCGGACTATCGGCGTCCGGATTATCGCGGGTCCACTGTACATATCTAGTATATAAGGGTCAAAGAAGTAATATGAACAGTATAATCCAGATAACACTGGATCCTCACATAAATGTATGGAGGATACGAATTACTTGTAATGATTATATGGGGCAAAGAAGTAATTCAAACAGTGTAAACAATAAGGTTTGTTAAATTTTCGAGGCAATCCGCCCCTTTATCAAAACACAAAAAATCACAAATACCATCACATAATATAGTATATATATATAGATACTGATCCACAGTGACAGAAAAGGGCTGAAAGGCTGTGGTACCATATTCCACAATGACAGAAAAGGGCTGATAGGTTGTGGTACCAATCCACAATGACAGAAAAGGGCTGAAATGCTGTGATACTCATCCATAGTGACAGAAAAGGGCTAAAAGGCTGTGATACCCATCCACAATGACAGAAAAGGGCTGATAGGTTGTGGTACCAATCCACAATGACAGAAAAGGGCTGAAAGGTTGTGATACCAATCCACAGTGAAAAAAAGGGCTGAAAGGTTGTGATACCAATCCACAATGACAGAAAAGGGCTGAAATGCTGTGATACCTATCCACAGTGAAGAAAAGGGCTGAAAGGCTGTGATACCCATGCAAACCGACAGAAAAGGGCTGATAGGCTGTGACATATAAAGATACCATGCATGTCAGACCTACATTGTACTTACATTCCTTTACCAGAATATATAACTAAGGAAGATCAGACTATAGGGAGGTTAACCTACAGAGGTAACTCACTGAAGTTATTTCAAGTAGTGCTACTAAAAATATCAGTAGTGTTGACAATAGCAACAGGTCAAATAGCTATACTAGCTAGGATAACAGGTCAGATAGAGGTCGTATTAAGGTCAAACTATGATAAAATAAAGATTACTATATATCAAAGGATATACATAATTTTTTTCAATTTTTATTCAAATTGGATCTGGAAAGAAATTCTTCAAATAATTGAAATCCCAGATGAATATCGAAGAATAAATCATCACTTACAATCAGTTTGTTAAATAAATCAAGTTCATATATATATATAACTTACATCAAAAGGGTCCAATCTTTTGGAGTAATCCTTTTCTCCATCTCGAACTTCTCGAATCTTTGAAATTTGCCCTGAAAAGAAAATTAAACAATATGAGTTATTATATGCTTCAGTTAATATGTTATACATAACTGCTTAACAAATTGGTCACAGAAATCTGCCAAGCCCTCCCAGGCCAAAGTCTAATAATTTTTTTTATTTTCAAATTCATTAATAGAAATATTAAGTAGATATTTTATGAGGCGATATTATACTGTACAATGTAATACGATGGAGTCTATAATTAACATTGAGGACCGAGTATGATATTATACTGTACAATGTAATACGATGGAGTCTATAATTAACATTGAGGACCGAGTATGATGTGATATTATACTGTACAATGTAATACGATGGAGTCTATAATTAACATTGAGGACCAAGTATGATATTATACTGTACAATGTTATACGATGGAGTCTATAATTAACAGTGAGGACCGAGTATGATATTATACTGTACAATGTAATACGATGGAGTCTATAATTAACATTGAGGACCGAGTATGATATTATACTGTACAATGTAATACGATGGAGTCTATAATTAACATTGAGGACCGAGTATGATATTATACTGTACAATGTAATACGATGGAGTCTATAATTAACATTGAGGACCGAGTATGATATTATACTGTACAATGTAATACGATGGAGTCTATAATTAACATTGAGGACCGAGTATGATGTTATACTGTACAATGTAATACGATGGAGTCTATAATTAACATTGAGGACCGAGTATGATATTATACTGTACAACGTAATACGATGGAGTCTATAATTAACATTGAGGACCAAGTATGATATTATACTGTACAATGTAATACAATGGAGTCTATAATTAACATTGAGGACCGAGTATGATATTATACTGTACAATGTAATACGATGGAGTCTATAATTAACATTGAGGGCCGAGTATGATATTATACTGTACAATGTAATACAATGGAGTCTATAATTAACATTGAGGACCGAGTATGATATTATACTGTACAATGTAATACGATGGAGTCTATAATTAACAGTGAGGACCGAGTATGATGTGATATTATACTGTACAATGTAATACGATGGAGTCTATAATTAACATTGAGGACCGAGTATGATATTATACTGTACAATGTAATACGATGGAGTCTATAATTAACATTGAGGACCAAGTATGATATTATACTGTACAATGTAATACGATGGAGTCTATAATTAACCTTGAGGACCGAGTATGATATTATACTGTACAATGTAATACGATAAAGTCTATAATTAACATTGAGGACCGAGTATGATATTATACTGTACAATGTAATACGATGGAGTCTATAATTAACATTGAGGACCGAGTATGATATTATACTGTACAATGTAATACGATGGAGTCTATAATTAACATTGAGGACCGAGTATGATGTGATATTATACTGTACAATGTAATACGATGGAGTCTATAATTAACATTGAGGACCAAGTATGATATTATACTGTACAATGTAATACAATGGAGTCTATAATTAACATTGAGGACCGAGTATGATATTATACTGTACAATGTAATACGATGGAGTCTATAATTAACATTGAGGACCGAGTATGATATTATACTGTACAATGTAATACGATGGAGTCTATAATTAACATTGAGGACCGAGTATGATATTATACTGTACAATGTAATACGATGGAGTCTATAATTAACATTGAGGACCGAGTATGATATTATACTGTACAATGTAATACGATGGAGTCTATAATTAACATTGAGGACCGAGTATGATATTATACTGTATAATGTAATACGATGGGGTCTATAATTAACATTGAGGACCGAGTATGATATTATACTGTACAATGTAATATGATGGAGTCTATAATTAACATTGAGGACCGAGTATGATATTATACAAGACAATGTAATATGATGGAGTCTATAATTAACATTGAGGACCGAGTATGATATTATACTGTATAATGTAATATGATGGAGTCTATAATTAACATTGAGGACCGAGTATGATATTATACTGTACAATGTAATACGATAGAGTCTATAATTAACATTGAGGACCGAGTATGATATTATACAAGACAATGTAATATGATGGAGTCTATAATTAACATTGAGGACCGAGTATGATATTATACTGTATAATGTAATATGATGGAGTCTATAATTAACATTGAGGACCGAGTATGATATTATACTGTACAATGTAATACGATGGAGTCTATAATTAACATTGAGGACCGAGTATGATATTATACTGTACAATGTAATACGATGGAGTCTATAATTAACATTGAGGACAGAGTATGATGTGATAATTTATACTGTACAATGTAATACGATGGAGTCTATAATTAACATTGAGGACCGAGTATGATGTGATGTTATACTGTACAATGTAATACGATGGAGTCTATAATTAACATTGAGGACCGAGTATGATATTATACTGTACAATGTAATACGATGGAGTCTATAATTAACATTGAGGACCGAGTATGATATTATACTGTACAATGTAATACGATGGAGTCTATAATTAACAGTGAGGACCGAGTATGATATTATACTGTACAATGTAATACGATGGAGTCTATAATTAACATTGAGGACCGAGTATGATATTATACTGTACAATGTAATACGATGGCGTCTATAATTAACATTGAGGACCGAGTATGATATTATACTGTACAATGTAATACGATGGAGTCTATAATTAACATTGAGGACCGAGTATGATATTATACTGTACAATGTAATACGATGGCGTCTATAATTAACATTGAGGACCGAGTATGATATTATACTGTACAATGTAATACGATGGAGTCTATAATTAACATTGAGGACCGAGTATGATGTGATATTATACTGTACAATGTAATACGATGGAGTCTATAATTAACATTGAGGACCAAGTATGATATTATACTGTACAATGTAATACAATGGAGTCTATAATTAACATTGAGGACCGAGTATGATATTATACTGTACAATGTAATACGATGGAGTCTATAATTAACATTGAGGACCGAGTATGATATTATACTGTACAATGTAATATGATGGAGTCTATAATTAACATTGAGGACCGAGTATGATATTATACTGTACAATGTAATACGATGGAGTCTATAATTAACATTGAGGACCGAGTATGATATTATACTGTACAATGTAATACGATGGAGTCTATAATTAACATTGAGGACAGAGTATGATGTGATAATTTATACTGTACAATGTAATACGATGGAGTCTATAATTAACATTGAGGACCGAGTATGATGTGATGTTATACTGTACAATGTAATACGATGGAGTCTATAATTAACATTGAGGACCGAGTATGATATTATACTGTACAATGTAATACGATGGAGTCTATAATTAACATTGAGGACCGAGTATGATATTATACTGTACAATGTAATACGATGGAGTCTATAATTAACAGTGAGGACCGAGTATGATATTATACTGTAAAATGTAATACGATGGAGTCTATAATTAACAGTGAGGACCGAGTATGATATTATACTGTACAATGTAATACGATGGAGTCTATAATTAACATTGAGGACCGAGTATGATATTATACTGTACAATGTAATACGATGGCATCTATAATTAACATTGAGGACCGAGTATGATATTATACTGTACAATGTAATACGATGGAGTCTATAATTAACATTGAGGACCGAGTATGATATTAAACTGTACAATGTAATACGATGGCGTCTATAATTAACATTGAGGACCGAGTATGATATTATACTGTACAATGTAATACGATGGAGTCTATAATTAACATTGAGGACCGAGTATGATATTATACTGTACAATGTAATACGATGGAGTCTATAATTAACATTGAGGACCGAGTATGATATTATACTGTACAATGTAATATGATGGAGTCTATAATTAACATTGAGGACCGAGTATGATATTATACTGTACAATGTAATATGATGGAGTCTATAATTAACATTGAGGACCGAGTATGATATTATACTGTACAATGTAATACGATGGAGTCTATAATTAACATTGAGGACCGAGTATGATATTATACTGTACAATGTAATACGATGGAGTCTAGGAGTCTATAATTAACAGTGAGGACCGAGTATGATATTATACTGTACAATGTAATACGATGGAGTCTATAATTAACAGTGAGGACCGAGTATGATATTATACTGTACAATGTAATACGATGGAGTCTATAATTAACAGTGAGGACCGAGTATGATATTATACTGTACAATGTAATACGATGGAGTCTATAATTAACATTGAGGACCGAGTATGATATTATACTGTACAATGTAATACGATGGAGTCTATGATTAACATTGAGGACCGAGTATGATATTATACTGTACAATGTAATACGATGGAGTCTATGATTAACATTGAGGACCGAGTATGATATTATACTGTCCAATGTAATACGATGGAGTCTATAATTAACATTGAGGACCGAGTATGATATTATACTGTACAATGTAATACGATGGAGTCTATAATTAACATTGAGGACCGAGTATGATATTATACTGTACAATGTAATACGATGGAGTCTATAATTAACATTGAGGACCGAGTATGATATTATACTGTACAATGTAATACGATGGAGTCTATGATTAACATTGAGGACCGAGTATGATATTATACTGTACAATGTAATACGATGGAGTCTATGATTAACATTGAGGACCGAGTATGATATTATACTGTACAATGTAATACGATGGAGTCTATGATTAACATTGAGGACCGAGTATGATATTATACTGTACAATGTAATACGATGGAGTCTATAATTAACATTGAGGACCGAGTATGATATTATACTGTACAATGTAATACGATGGAGTCTATAATTAACATTGAGGACCGAGTATGATATTATACTGTACAATGTAATACGATGGAGTCTATAATTAACAGTGGGGACCGAGTATGATATTATACTGTACAATGTAATACGATGGAGTCTATAATTAACATTGAGGACCAAGTATGATATTATACTGTACAATGTAATACGATGGAGTCTATAATTAACAGTGAGGACCGAGTATGATATTATACTGTACAATGTAATACGATGGAGTCTATAATTAACATTGAGGACCGAGTATGATATTATACTGTACAATGTAATACGATGGAGTCTATAATTAACATTGAGGACCGAGTATGATATTATACTGTACAATGTAATACGATGGAGTCTATAATTAACAGTGAGGACCGAGTATGATATTATACTGTAAAATGTAATACGATGGAGTCTATAATTAACAGTGAGGACCGAGTATGATATTATACTGTACAATGTAATACGATGGAGTCTATAATTAACATTGAGGACCGAGTATGATATTATACTGTACAATGTAATACGATGGCATCTATAATTAACATTGAGGACCGAGTATGATATTATACTGTACAATGTAATACGATGGAGTCTATAATTAACATTGAGGACCGAGTATGATATTATACTGTACAATGTAATACGATGGCGTCTATAATTAACATTGAGGACCGAGTATGATATTATACTGTACAATGTAATACGATGGAGTCTATAATTAACATTGAGGACCGAGTATGATATTATACTGTACAATGTAATACGATGGAGTCTATAATTAACATTGAGGACCGAGTATGATATTATACTGTACAATGTAATATGATGGAGTCTATAATTAACATTGAGGACCGAGTATGATATTATACTGTACAATGTAATATGATGGAGTCTATAATTAACATTGAGGACCGAGTATGATATTATACTGTACAATGTAATACGATGGAGTCTATAATTAACATTGAGGACCGAGTATGATATTATACTGTACAATGTAATACGATGGAGTTTAGGAGTCTATAATTAACAGTGAGGACCGAGTATGATATTATACTGTACAATGTAATACGATGGAGTCTATAATTAACAGTGAGGACCGAGTATGATATTATACTGTACAATGTAATACGATGGAGTCTATAATTAACAGTGAGGACCGAGTATGATATTATACTGTACAATGTAATACGATGGAGTCTATAATTAACATTGAGGACCGAGTATGATATTATACTGTACAATGTAATACGATGGAGTCTATGATTAACATTGAGGACCGAGTATGATATTATACTGTACAATGTAATACGATGGAGTCTATGATTAACATTGAGGACCGAGTATGATATTATACTGTACAATGTAATACGATGGAGTCTATAATTAACATTGAGGACCGAGTATGATATTATACTGTACAATGTAATACGATGGAGTCTATAATTAACATTGAGGACCGAGTATGATATTATACTGTACAATGTAATACGATGGAGTCTATAATTAACATTGAGGACCGAGTATGATATTATACTGTACAATGTAATACGATGGAGTCTATAATTAACATTGAGGACCGAGTATGATATTATACTGTACAATGTAATACGATGGAGTCTATGATTAACATTGAGGACCGAGTATGATATTATACTGTACAATGTAATACGATGGAGTCTATAATTAACATTGAGGACCGAGTATGATATTATACTGTACAATGTAATACGATGGAGTCTATAATTAACATTGAGGACCGAGTATGATATTATACTGTACAATGTAATACGATGGAGTCTATAATTAACATTGAGGACCGAGTATGATATTATACTGTACAATGTAATACGATGGAGTCTATAATTAACAGTGGGGACCGAGTATGATATTATACTGTACAATGTAATACGATGGAGTCTATAATTAACATTGAGGACCAAGTATGATATTATACTGTACAATGTAATACGATGGAGTCTATAATTAACAGTGAGGACCGAGTATGATATTATACTGTACAATGTAATACGATGGAGTCTATAATTAACATTGAGGACCGAGTATGATATTATACTGTACAATGTAATACGATGGAGTCTATAATTAACATTGAGGACCGAGTATGTGATATTATACTGTACAATGTAATACGATGGAGTCTATAATTAACATTGAGGACCGAGTATGATATTATACTGTACAATGTAATACGATGGAGTCTATAATTAACATTGAGGACCGAGTATGATATTATACTGTACAATGTAATACGATGGAGTCTATAATTAACATTGAGGACCGAGTATGATATTATACTGTACAATGTAATACGATGGAGTCTATGATTAACATTGAGGACCGAGTATGATATTATACTGTACAATGTAATACGATGGAGTCTATGATTAACATTGAGGACCGAGTATGATATTATACTGTACAATGTAATACGATGGAGTCTATAATTAACATTGAGGACCGAGTATGATATTATACTGTACAATGTAATACGATGGAGTCTATAATTAACAGTGAGGACCGAGTATGATATTATACTGTACAATGTAATACGATGGAGTCTATAATTAACATTGAGGACCGAGTATGATATTATACTGTACAATGTAATACGATGGAGTCTATAATTAACATTGAGGACCGAGTATGATATTATACTGTACAATGTAATACGATGGAGTCTATGATTAACATTGAGGACCGAGTATGATATTATACTGTACAATGTAATACGATGGAGTCTATAATTAACATTGAGGACCGAGTATGATATTATACTGTACAATGTAATACGATGGAGTCTATAATTAACATTGAGGACCGAGTATGATATTATACTGTACAATGTAATACGATGGAGTCTATAATTAACACTGAGGACCGAGTATGATATTATACTGTACAATGTAATACGATGGAGTCTATAATTAACAGTGGGGACCGAGTATGATATTATACTGTACAATGTAATACGATGGAGTCTATAATTAACATTGAGGACCAAGTATGATATTATACTGTACAATGTAATACGATGGAGTCTATAATTAACAGTGAGGACCGAGTATGATATTATACTGTACAATGTAATACGATGGAGTCTATAATTAACATTGAGGACCGAGTATGATATTATACTGTACAATGTTATACGATGGAGTCTATAATTAACATTGAGGACCGAGTATGATGTGATATTATACTGTACAATGTAATACGATGGAGTCTATAATTAACATTGAGGACCGAGTATGATATTATACTGTACAATGTAATACGATGGAGTCTATAATTAACATTGAGGACCGAGTATGATATTATACTGTACAATGTAATACGATGGAGTCTATAATTAACATTGAGGACCAAGTATGATATTATACTGTACAATGTAATACGATGGAGTCTATAATTAACAGTGAGGACCGAGTATGATATTATACTGTACAATGTAATACGATGGAGTCTATAATTAACATTGAGGACCGAGTATGATATTATACTGTACAATGTAATACGATGGAGTCTATAATTAACATTGAGGACCGAGTATGATATTATACTGTACAATGTTATACGATGGAGTCTATAATTAACATTGAGGACCGAGTATGATGTGATATTATACTGTACAATGTAATACGATGGAGTCTATAATTAACATTGAGGACCGAGTATGATATTATACTGTACAATGTAATATGATGGAGTCTATAATTAACATTGAGGACCGAGTATGATATTATACTGTACAATGTAATATGATGGAGTCTATAATTAACATTGAGGACCGAGTATGATATTATACTGTACAATGTAATATGATGGAGTCTATAATTAACATTGAGGACCAAGTATGATATTATACTGTACAATGTAATACGATGGAGTCTATAATTAACAGTGAGGACCGAGTATGATGTGATATTATACTGTACAATGTAATATGATGGAGTCTATAATTAACATTGAGGACCGAGTATGATGTGATATTATACTGTACAATGTAATATGATGGAGTCTATAATTAACATTGAGGACCGAGTATGATATTATACTGTACAATGTAATACGATGGAGTCTATAATTAACATTGAGGACCGAGTATGATATTATACTGTACAATGTAATACGATGGAGTCTATAATTAACAGTGAGGACCAAGTATGATATTATACTGTACAATGTAATACGATGGAGTCTATAATTAACATTGAGGACCGAGTATGATATTATACTGTAGAATGTAATACAATGGAGTCTATAATTAACATTGAGGACCGAGTATGATATTATACTGTACAATGTAATACGATGGAGTCTATAATTAACAGTGAGGACCGAGTATGATATTATACTGTACAATGTAATACGATGGAGTCTATAATTAACATTGAGGACCCCAACAGAAGTGGTATACGACATTTCTAACAGATGATATGATATGATATATATGTGATATGATCCTGTGATGCATTGCTGAATCATAATGTAGGATTTTGTAAACCCGTAGGTGTATTGTCCATGAAATACCAACATTCCCTCTGTTGTTCAACCCATTACGTTTAAAAATGTGAAGCATGTTGTTGATCATGTGTAGTATACATAATAAGTGCACATAACAGGTCACATATTTCATATTTCACAAAAGTGACCTTAAACATAGGCCAAGGTCATTTGTGTGCTGAACCTTTTTAGCATTCAATCCTTGTTATCTGCTGGCAAAATATTATACATTGGAGTCTTCTGGAACTTGAAAAGAAGGTAATTGAAGAGTTTAACACATCTAACACCTGTGACTTTGGAAATGGGTCAAGGTCATTGATATGGGAAAATTTCCTATCAGACGTCCCTACTGGGAACCTCCAAGACTGCAGGGATAAGTAACCTGGGTCTTTCAGACTTGAGAATAGATTTGCAAATTCATTTTCAACTATTTCTCCCCTGTGACCTTGAAAATAGGTCAAGGTCATTTATATGAAGAAACTTTAAACCACTAGACTGCCCTAGGTACATGTACCTACTGGCAAAATCTCAACCCTCAGGGCCCTCTGGAACTTGAGAAGATGATTCTTAATTTGTTTTTAAACTTATTTCACCCTTGTGACCTTGAAAACAGGTCAAGGTCATTTATATGAAGAGAGTTTTATGTACACTTTCCCATGTACCTCCTGGTCAAATATGAGTTCTCAGTTGCTTATAGTTTTCTAGAAAAAGGTAAACTTTTACAGATACCCGGGGATGGACGACGAACACCTAATCAAGCACTATATTTAAGGTACCAAGCTCACTGGCACTTCATCCCAGGTGAGCTACAAATGTGTTAGAAAATTAAAATGCATGCTGTTAAATTGTGGTTGATTATGGAGACTATCAATCTAATCTAAACACTCTTAATTATTGATTTAACTGCCTGAAGCAGTAGCTTGTTACTAACAAGAAAATTATTTTTTGAATTAATACTTGAAAATCCTAGATTTTTTTTATTTTCTTTTTCATTATTTTAAATTTCAGATCCATGACAATCACCTATGTATCACCTATGTATCACACTTTTGACATTAGGTAATGATTCATTCCCACCTGTCCCATCACGTTCCCACTCACATTCAAAAGATTTGTACCTGTGAGTTATACCTGTATACAAATGTATGTGGTAATTTTACCTGAATCGTGCAGAAAACCACACCTTAGAAACCAACATATAGTCAAACTTAATTAAATATACAAAGATTCACCTGAATTTTACCTCCAATTCCTTTTCTGATCTGATATGTTTAATGAAATATGGTAATTGAAGGTATAGAGGTATGTTGATAATCCTCTAACTTACCTATAATCATATCACTGTTAGCTGTTATATCACGTTTTAGATTGAACCGCTCAGATCTGAGATCAAACTATATCCTTTATCACTTGAATGAAAAGTATTTATGTCGGGTATAACAGCTGAACAGATCAATGAGACCTTATATATACCAGATATAATGGCTTTTAACAAAACTGTGTGGGCACAAGATCCGGGAGTATTTCACGATAAAGTTAAGTTTTGTTGTGACATTCTACAAAAATGATAATACACTACATTTCTTTATGTACAATAAAACTTCATGTTCAATATACAATCCTATTCTCTACCAGTAAAGGGCCTTTATACACTCAAGGCCCCCAGAATTATACAAATGGACCAGTATAAACTTTATAAGGTCACAAGGCCCCCAGAATTATACAAATGGATTAGTATGACCAGTATAAACTTTATAAGGTCACAAGGCCCCCAGAATTATACAAATGGATTAGTATGACCAGTATAAACTTTATAAGGTCTCCAGGCCCCCAGAATTATACAAATGGACCAGTATAAACTTTATAAGGTCACAAGGCCCCCAGAATTATACAAATGGACTAGTATGACCAGTATAAACTTTATAAGGTCTCCAGGCCCCCAGAATTATACAAATGGACCAGTATAAACTTTATAAGGTCCCAAGGCCCCCAGAATTATACAAATGGACTAGTGTGACCAGTATAAACTTTATAAGGTCACAAGGCCCCCAGAATTATACAAATGGACTAGTGTGACCAGTATAAACTTTATAAGGTCTCAAGGCCTCCAGAATTATACAAATGGACTAGTGTGACCAGTATAAACTTTATAAGGTCACAAGGCCCCCAGAATTATACAAATGGACCAGTATAAACTTTATAAGGTCACAAGGCCCCCAGAATTATACAAATGGACCAGTATAAACTTTATAAGGTCTCCAGGCCTCCAGAATTATACAAATGGACTAGTGTGACCAGTATAAACTTTATAAGGTCTCAAGGCCTCCAGAATTATACACTCCGTCAGGTCTCAAGGCCCCTAGCATATTTCCATTCCATTCTTAAAGTGTCAAGTGATAAGATGTCTACCACTGATATTACACTATAGCCACTTATTAGACTCTTCCTGAATGTTGATCAGTATCAACCATCTTTACTGACACAGGACAGATTACCCAGTATGGTGCCTTTAAATTGGAGGTTTTTATACTCATAACAAAACATTGGAACTGAATAAATCCAGAGGGGATATCTTCATCAGTAACAGAGATGTATGGTGTTTTTTACCCTGGAGGGTGTAACAGGCACAGTGGGCTGGTAACATCTCCAGAGACCTCTTCAAATCCCGAGGGGGTATCTCCATCAGAAATAGACAAGTGTTTTTAACCCTGTAGAGTATACAGTGTTCTATAGACAGGTGGTAAAGGTTTAATACTCAGTGTTTAATTAAATACAGATATTCCTGTACATTAGACTTATAATAAGGTCCAAGCTTTAATAAAACACAGGTGTCGGCCAACAGAAGCAGGTTCGGCATGATTTTTACTTTATAATAATGTCTGTATTCGGCTATTAAATGTAAAACACCTGTAGATGAATACATTTTACAATGATTATATTAAAGTCGCTGTAACAGACAGCATGTGGATAGAACCGTGATCCTTAGTAAAAATTCCACAGCTAGAATTCTTCACTGGAACGTTTGGCGATCCATCAATTTCTAAGTGTGCAGCATGTTTTAGACGGAGAGAATAAGACATGCACTGTTTAAAGGATTTGTTAGGTGATATCGTACAGAGCACCTGTTATATATAGCTGTTACTCCCTACAGGTCTCTCATTTAAAGGGATCATATCTCTACACTGTAGGACTTAACTATGTCCTAACATTATATACAGGTCTGAGATCGCAGTATATCTCTACACAGTAGGATGACTTAACTATGTCCTAACATTATTTACAGGTCTTCCTTTTGTCTACTGGTATACAATGTCAATAAATTAGATCACAGACATAACAGGAATGGTGTGACCCAGTGTAATCTCAAAGTATAATTACTTAAGTTTTTAAGTCTTGACTCAGGGTTATTTGTCCACAAATTATTTATTGCCTTGTTAAGAAAATAAGTATGACCGAAACATCTCCCATTCTGTATGACGAGTTGTATATATAGACAGTTCTACATGGACACAAACATCTCCCATTCTGTATGACGAGTTGTATATATAGACAGTTCTACATGGATACAAACATCTCCCATTCTGTATGACGAGTTGTATATAGACAGTTATACATGATTAATTTCTATCCAGAAACCAGCGCAATCAGTGGGTCTTTCTATCATGGCAGAAAGTTGATCAGTAATGATTAAATTGAGAAAATTAATTAATCAAATCACTATTTTTTCAGCAATGTCACGGTCAAAACATGAGGTAAACATGTCCCTTCAAACCCAATGGTCAAATCTCATTGAGAAGAATGAAAACACTCCAGGGAAGCCCTGGTCTATGGTAAAAAGGCACAATGGGTATTGCTGAAGAAAAGCGATGATGGAGAGGAAATCTAGTCTTCACTTGATTTTTGTTGTCAATGTAGACACATACATCATCTTCACAGACAACACAAAAAGTGTGAGGTTATATGGGCTATACTAATGATTGAATCAGAATACCGGTGGACAGAAGTTCGTTTACCTAAACAGTTAGTGTTAGTAACTCTCAATACTCTATATATTCACTGTATACATGATTTACCAGTCGACAGAAGTTCGTTTACCTACATCGCTACAAAGATCAATCTTCTCACACAGGATTTAATACGTAAATACCTTTTGGTGTCACCATTTTGAATCTGTGAACATTTAGTGTTAGTAACTCTCAATACTCTATATATTCACTGTTTACATGATTTACCAGTCGACAGAGGTTCGTTTACCTAAACAGTTAGTGTTAGTAACTCTCAATACTCTAATATATTCACTGTATATATGATTTACCAGGATTCATTAAAATATTTCACATAAATACATTAACCAGGGATATAACGCTCTTTGAGAGAAGTTAAAATTGTGCCTTAGAACATCATACACTTCTTTACACTTTTGGTGAACCTCAGACAAACACTTTTATTAAAAAGGTTTGAATACGGCATTCTAACACTACACAATTGACCCACAATTGGTTCATTTGTCCCACACCAGGTTTGTAAAACCAGCTGTAGTATATCAATTCATTCTTCACTAACAATATCATCCTTATAATGGAACAAAATTCTATTTTTTTATTTCTACTATGTGTTAAAAACAATAAAGGCCTTCAGCTATGTACTATGGAGAACTTTATATGGAGAAACAGCTGGTCTATTATGTCTGAAAATATGACGGTTCTGACTAGGAACAAAATCCTACAATCCCGATCATCTGATACAAGACTTGTCTGATGAAGGACAGAATCCTACAATCCCGATCATCTGATACAGGACCTGTCTGATGTAGGACAGAATCCTACCATCCCGATCATCTGATACAGGACCTGTCTGATGAAGGACAGAATCCTACAATCCCGATCATCTGATACAAGACTTGTCTGATGTAGGACAGAATCCTACAATCCTGATCATCTGATACAGGACCTGTCTGATGTAGGACAGAATCCTACAATCCCAATCATCTGATACAGGACCTGTCTGATGTAGGACAGAATCCTACAATGCCGATCATCTGATACAGGACCTGTCTGATGTAGGACAGAATCCTACAATCCCTATCATCTGATACAGGACCTGTCTGATGTTGGACAGAATCCTACACTTCTGATACAGGACTTGTCTGATGAAGGACAGAATCCTACAATCCCGATCATCTGATACAGGACCTGTGTGATGTAGGACAGAATCCTACAATCCTGATCATCTGATACAGGACCTGTCTGATGTAGGACAGAATCCTACAATCCTACACATCTGATACAGGACCTGTGTGATGTAGGACAGAATCCTACAATCCCGATCATCTGATACAGGACTTGTCTGATGTAGGACAGAATCCTACAATCCCAATCATTCGATACAGGACCTGTCTGATGTAGGACAGAATCCTACAATCCCGATCATCTGATACAGGACCTGTCTGATGTAGAACAGAATCCTAAATCCCGATCATCTGATACAGGACCTGTGTGATGTAGGACAAAATCCTACAATCCCAATCATCTGATACAGGAGCTGTCTGATGTAGGACAGAATCCTACAATCCCGATCATCTGATACAGGACCTGTCTGATGTAGGACAGAATCCTACAATCCCGATCATCTGATACAGGACCTGTCTGATGTAGGACAGAATCCTACAATGCCGATCATCTGATACAGGACCTGTCTGATGTAGGACAGAATCCTACAATCCCGATCATCTGATACAGGACCTGTCTGATGAAGGACAGAATCCTACAATCCCGATCATCTGATACAGGACCTGTCTGATGAAGGACAGAATCCTACACATCCTATGTAGGACCTATTAAAAAGAGCAAAAGCCTAGCTATGACTCTAAGTACTGTGGAATCTGTACAATATCCTATCCAGCTTGAATTGTCTGTGAGAAAAGTCTACAATCCAATGAAGGGTATATGTTAAAGTCTACATATGTAGAATGCATTTTACAGGAAAAACATATTTGGAGTAATTAATTCAATATGAGGAAATGACATGCATTTTCAAATTAAAAAAACAACATGCCTGACAAGCCTGCAGACTGAGATATACATTATATTTGTGTATAGCTGTCACAAGGAATTCGGGGAGTTTAAGTGTGACAGCATTTCATGGAGACGAAGTGTCAACATTAACATCACCACTAGAAATCCAATATAGATATTCTCACGGTAGATATATATATCTAGGATATTATCTACCTATATATATCTAGGATATTATCTACCCATACAACTCGTTGACATAAGGTCAACACATGTACATTAGTGTCCATTTCCATTATCGTAATATGTGAAGTAGATAATAGTCAGCCATCTTTTGGTACACACACTTCCATTGAAAAGGTAAATAAGACCAGGTGTGATATAACACCAGAATACGGTCAAAAAGGAAAAACAAGTCTGAAGACACCAAGATACGGTCAAAAAGGAAAAACAAGTCTAAAGACACCAGAATACAGTCAAAAAGGAAAATCAAATCTGAAGACACCAGAATACGATCAAAAAGGAAAAACAAGTCTAAAGACACCAGATTATGGTCAAAAAGGAAAAACAAGTCAGAAAACTGAGATATTACTGTACATTAATGACACCAGAATACGGTCAAAAAAGAAAAACTAGTCTGAAAACTCGGATATTACTGTACATTAATGACTCTTATGTAAAGAAATTATGTAGTTTTATCATTTTTTAGGACAATTGTTTTAAGAGATTTTATGTTAGGTGTTTACTGTACTTACATGAGAGTTTTTTCTTGCGGAAGCGTTTCTCCGAGCCTGTGTAGCGTAGGACCATGTCCTTCGTGTCTAGGTAGAAGGTCCGCGGATATAACATGCCCCCACTTTTGACCTTGTGGAGTAACGTGCCACGAGACAATTCATTGAGGACTCTGTCCACTACAAAATAAAGGTACCTTCATTAAAACAACAACTCACAGCCAATAATCAAATATAACAAGTAAACCTTACACCAGATGTGTCCATCAAACTTGGTCAGGAAAAAAAAGTCCAGAGAGTAATATCACAGGAATTAGTCTCATGCAGCAGCTGGTAGAATTCCTTAATCAGACCTCAACATATTGGTTCTTTGATGAATACTCTGGTTTTCCTGCTATTGTTTGGGGGGGAATTCCCTAGGAAATTACAAAGTTGCCAGTGTTCAAAGTTTAAAGTACGTGAAACATGTAATAAAGTATGAACCTCTTTTTAGACATGTGTGTTTTACCTTACCTACATATCTTATGACATGCCTGGGGATTGACAGAAGATACATGTTCAAATGCCATATATTGGAAAATTTCAATTATCCAATCAACCTGTCATATCCTTGACATGATAAGTTTACCTTCTGTTTTACAACATATCAGGACATCTGTAAACAACAAATTACTGTCCTAGTCCTAACCAACAAATTACCGTCCTAGCAGTTCTGAATATGATCTCAAGATCAGCTAGGTTTTGAAATTTACAGATACATTTATGTGAAGGCTGGGTAAAAAGTCCTGTGTCCGGACAGAAAAAGGCCGGGTGGAAACTAGTGCTACCAAGATTGATTAACAAAATATCAACTTGGTGTGTCATACCTGTTCTAAGTATGGAAGTCACTTTAGAAGAAACCGTTTATCAGAACACTTTGTATATTGTTTATTACAGCACTTTGTATATTGTTTATTACAGCACTTATATATGCAACTTTGTATAATTTTATCATATGCCACTTTGTATATTATTTGCCACTTTCTTATTATAGATATACATGTATATGCTAAAATGCTTAATGTGAAATGTATCAACATTTTGTTTCATTCAACTATTAATAATTATAATTATCATCAATTATTTTATATTGACAAACTGTAAATTAAATGATATATACCTTAATTATCAAGACAAAAACAAAATCTAAAAGCTGATAAATTTTACTTATCAAAACTGCACTGAAAAATATATCTCTCCTAGGATAGGGCTAGGTTTAAGATTTTAAAGTGACAAAGTTATCACCGACATGTAGTTTTCCCTGACATGCATTAAAGGTCAGGCCTCACCTTGTTGCCTGTGGCTCTCCTGTGCCGGTGGCTCCTTGGCAGTCATCTTTATATGTGATGTGACCACTGCCATGTTTACAACACTTGTAACTCACAAAATATCACCCTTTTTTTAGAATGTAGGATACAAGTTAACCTCCTGGCCGATGAGTAAATCCATTGTTAAGCAGTGTGGACTATCACAGACCAAAGTCCCTTCCTCACTGGTGTAAATCTAACATCTATATGGAATGCTGTCAGTTAAATGTTTGAAGACTAATACAGTAAATCTATAGAGCTAATGTACCTGTATATATGCGTCGCCCAATGCTGCGTGACGCCTGACTTTTCCTACCTATCTCACCACAGATATACTAGCTCCAATTAAACATTGTTTAATGTTTGATCATGTCCCCCGTGGCATGTCTCCTACAGACTAACGTGGAACCAGTTCTCAACACTCAGATAACAGTAAACTAATCACATTTTCGTAGGTTTAATAATTAATGGAACATAAATCAAATTATTGGTACATGAACTGGACCTCTGTATATACAACAAACCATGATAACTGTGGTACATGTAATTTAATTTCTGTAGATTGTAAACAACTCGCCACTGTATGGCACCATCACATCGCCCTGGTCATTTATACCAGTCTCACAGAAACATTCACATCACCCCGGTCATTTATACCAGTCACGGAAACATTCACATCACCCCGGTCATTTATACCAGTCACGGAAACACTCACATCACCCCGGTCATTTATACCAGTCACAGAAACACTCACATCACCCTGGTCATTTATACCAGTCACACAGAAACATTCACATCGCCCTGGTCATTTATACCAGTCACAGAAACACTCACATCACCCTGGTCATTTATACCAGTCACACAGAAACATTCACATCGCCCTGGTCATTTATACCAGTCACAGAAACACTCACATCACCCTGGTCATTTATACCAGTCACACAGAAACATTCACATCGCCCTGGTCATTTATACCAGTCACGGAAACACTCACATCACCCCGGTCATTTATACCAGTCACAGAAACACCCACATCACCCGGTCATTTATACCAGTCACACAGAAACATTCACATCGCCCCGGTCATTTATACCAGTCACGGAAACACTCACATCACCCCGGTCATTTATACCAGTCACAGAAACACTCACATCACCCCGGTCATTTATACCAGTCTCACAGAAACACTCACATCACCCCGGTCATTTATACCAGTCACAGAAACACTCACATCACCCCGGTCATTTATACCAGTCACAGAAACACTCACATCACCCCGGTCATTTATACCAGTCACAGAAACACTCACATCACCCGGTCATTTATACCAGTCACAGAAACACTCACATCACCCCGGTCATTTATACCAGTCACGGAAACACTCACATCACCCCGGTCATTTATACCAGTCACAGAAACACTCACATCACCCCGGTCATTTATACCAGTCTCACAGAAACACTCACATCACCCCGGTCATTTATACCAGTCACACAGAAACACTCACATCACCCCGGTCATTTATACCAGTCACAGAAACACTCACATCACCCCGGTCATTTATACCAGTCACAGAAACACTCACATCACCCCGGTCATTTATACCAGTCACAGAAACACTCACATCACCCCGGTCATTTATACCAGTCACAGAAACACTCACATCACCCCGGTCATTTATACCAGTCACAGAAACACTCACATCACCCCGGTCATTTATACCAGTCACAGAAACACTCACATCACCCCGGTCATTTATACCAGTCACAGAAACACTCACATCACCCCGGTCATTTATACCAGTCACAGAAACACTCACATCACCCCGGTCATTTATACCAGTCACAGAAACACTCACATCACCCCTGGTCATTTATACCAGTCACAGAAACACTCACATCACCCCGGTCATTTATACCAGTCACGGAAACACTCACATCACCCCGGTCATTTATACCAGTCTCACAGAAACACTCACATCACCCCGGTCATTTATACCAGTCACAGAAACACTCACATCACCCCGGTCATTTATACCAGTCACAGAAACACTCACATCACCCCGGTCATTTATACCAGTCTCACAGAAACACTCACATCACCCCGGTCATTTATACCAGTCACAGAAACACTCACATCACCCCGGTCATTTATACCAGTCTCACAGAAACACTCACATCACCCCGGTCATTTATACCAGTCTCACAGAAACACTCACATCACCCTGGTCATTTATACCAGTCACAGAAACACTCACATCACCCCGGTCATTTATACCAGTCCACAGAAACACTCACATCACCCCCCGGTCATTTATACCAGGTCTCACAGAAACCTCACATCACCCCGGTCATTTATACCAGTCTAACAGAAACACTCACATCACCCCTGGTCATTTTATACCAGTCACAGGAAACACTCACATCACCCTGGTCATTTATACCAGTACGGAACTCACATCACCCCGGTATAAACAACATCACATCACCCCGGTCATTTATACCAGTCTCACAGAAACACTCACATCACCCTGGTCATTTATACCAGTCTCACGGAAACACTCACATCACCCCGGTCATTTATACCAGTCTCATGGAAACACTCACATCACCCTGGTAATTTATACCAGTCTCACAGAACAATTCACATCACCCTGGTCATTTATACCAGTCTCACAGAAACACTCACATCACCCCGGTCATTTATACCAGTCACAGAAACACTCACATCACCCCGGTCATTTATACCAGTCACAGAAACACTCACATCACCCTGGTCATTTATACCAGT
The DNA here is from genome assembly GCF_902652985.1 of Pecten maximus. Taxonomy (NCBI): domain Eukaryota; kingdom Metazoa; phylum Mollusca; class Bivalvia; order Pectinida; family Pectinidae; genus Pecten; species Pecten maximus. The sequence goes on along the minus strand of NC_047024.1, from coordinate 3,158,518 downwards.
CACATGGAAACACTCACATCACCCCGGTCATTTATACCAGTCACAGAAACACTCACATCACCCTGGTCATTTATACCAGTCACAGAAACACTCACATCACCCCGGTCATTTATACCAGTCACAGAAACACTCACATCACCCCGGTCATTTATACCAGTCACAGAAACACTCACATCACCCCGGTCATTTATACCAGTCTCACAGAAACACTCACATCACCCCGGTCATTTATACCAGTCACAGAAACACTCACATCACCCCGGTCATTTATACCAGTCACAGAAACACTCACATCACCCCGGTCATTTATACCAGTCACAGAAACACTCACATCACCCCGGTCATTTATACCAGTCACAGAAACACTCACATCACCCCGGTCATTTATACCAGTCACAGAAACACTCACATCACCCCGGTCATTTATACCAGTCACAGAAACACTCACATCACCCCGGTCATTTATACCAGTCACACAGAAACACTCACATCACCCCGGTCATTTATACCAGTCACGGAAACACTCACATCACCCCGGTCATTTATACCAGTCACAGAAACACTCACATCACCCCGGTCATTTATACCAGTCACGGAAACACTCACATCACCCCGGTCATTTATACCAGTCTCACAGAAACACTCACATCACCCCGGTCATTTATACCAGTCTCACAGAAACACTCACATCACCCCGGTCATTTATACCAGTCACAGAAACACTCACATCACCCCGGTCATTTATACCAGTCACAGAAACACTCACATCACCCCGGTCATTTATACCAGTCACAGAAACACTCACATCACCCCTGGTCATTTATACCAGTCACAGAAACACTCACATCACCCTGGTCATTTATACCAGTCACAGAAACACTCACATCACCCCGGTCATTTATACCAGTCACGGAAACACTCACATCACCCCTGGTCATTTATACCAGTCACGGAAACACTCACATCACCCCGGTCATTTATACCAGTCACAGAAACACTCACATCACCCTGGTCATTTATACCAGTCACAGAAACACTCACATCACCCTGGTCATTTATACCAGTCTCATGGAAACACTCACATCACCCCGGTCATTTATACCAGTCACAGAAACACTCACATCACCCTGGTCATTTATACCAGTCACAGAAACACTCACATCACCCTGGTCATTTATACCAGTCACACAGAAACACTCACATCACCCCGGTCATTTATACCAGTCACACAGAAACACTCACATCACCCTGGTCATTTATACCAGTCTCACAGAAACACTCACATCACCCTGGTCATTTATACCAGTCACAGAAACACTCACATCACCCCGGTCATTTATACCAGTCACAGAAACACTCACATCACCCCGGTCATTTATACCAGTCTCACAGAAACACTCACATCACCCCTGGTCATTTATACCAGTCACAGAAACACTCACATCACCCCGGTCATTTATACCAGTCACAGAAACACTCACATCACCCCGGTCATTTATACCAGTCACACAGAAACACTCACATCACCCTGGTCATTTATACCAGTCACGGAAACACTCACATCACCCCGGTCATTTATACCAGTCTCACGGAAACACTCACATCACCCCGGTCATTTATACCAGTCTCACAGAAACACTCACATCACCCCGGTCATTTATACCAGTCACGGAAACACTCACATCGCCCCGGTCATTTATACCAGTCACAGAAACACTCACATCACCCCCGGTCATTTATACCAGTCTCACGGAAACACTCACATCACCCCAGTCATTTATACCAGTCACAGAAACACTCACATCACCCCGGTCATTTATACCAGTCACAGAAACACTCACATCAACCCGGTCATTTATACCAGTCTCACGGAAACACTCACATCAAGTTGTGCAAGATCTTTGCAAAAATGCTGACTCTATGTCTCATTTATTTACATGATGTATAAATCTAGTTACATACAGGTCAAATTAAGATGGCTCAATTCACTTTCTGAGTTCTATGTACAGATATATAAATATGAAAATGAATTGATTCATTTTTTTAATTTTCAACTTTCACAGTTTTTGATTAAACGATTGGGTGTGCTTGCATACCAAGTCACATCTTCCTGTGTTCACTGAAGTGTAAAAATCAATGATGCATTCTAAATCCATCCACAGGAGATTTCTGCTTTTAAATGACTGCCTTAGAGATTTATTTGTGATATGAATGTTGGCCCTCTTTCAATAGTAGGTTGTGATATGTAATCATTCAGATCAATACCTAAATAGCCAGCAGAAAAAAAGTGACTGCAAAATGTACTTAACTACTGAGGGGTTGAAATGTCCCGAGGTTGAAATGTCCCGATTATTGTGTATGTATACTGTTGAACATGTATCTCAGTGATGTGCTGAGCTCTCAGGTCCAAAACATGTAGGATATATATAAATGATTCCATCACCTTAATTAAAAAGTCAAATTTTAAAATACCTTCCACACCTTATGCAAACATACATTTCATACAAAATCCGGTGTCCAAGGTCCTAATTAAGGTAGAGGATACTCTCAGTGATGTCTAACTCTGTGTATTAGGCTGAAAGCTAACCACACAGGTGGTGTCTAGTTTATATTTGTCAATGTCTTAACAGCCCTTATAAGTTTAAACAAGGCCACATTAAAGTTGACAGTAAACTTTTCCTTTGTACCAAGTAACACAGAATTTTTTCAACACAGCTGAAAATGAAGAGGAAGCTTAGGTATTGATCATCCAGGTAATCTCTGGCCCTCCAAGGCCCATCATAAGTACAGGTAATCTCTGGCCCTCCAAGGCCCATCATAAGTACATTGATTTTTTTTACATCCAGGTAATCTCTGGCCCTCCAAGGCCCATCATAAGTACAGGTAATCTCTGGCCCTCCAAGGCCCATCATAAGTACATTGCGGTAATCTCTGGCCCTCCAAGGCCCATCATAAGTACATTGATTTTTTTACAGAATTACAGCCCTTTGTTAATTGTCATTGGGTCTCGTATAATCAAAACTGTATATATATATATATATAGAGTTATGGCCCATTGTTAATTGTCAATTGGCCTCGTGTCCCTCTGTATATAGAGTTATGGCCCATTGTTAACTGTCAATTGGCCTCGTGTCCCACTGTATATAGAGTTATGGCCCATTGTTAATTGTCAATTGACCTCGTGTTCCACTGTATATAGATCTAGAGTTATGGCCCATTGTTAATTGTCAATTGGCCTTGTGTCCCACTGTATATAGAGTTATGGCCCATTGTTAATTGTCAATTGACCTCGTGTTCCACTGTATATAGATCTAGAGTTATGGCCCATTGTTAATTGTCAATTGGCCTTGTGTCCCACTGTATATAGAGTTATGGCCCATTGTTAATTGTCAATTGGCCTTGTGTCCCACTGTATATAGAGTTATGGCCCATTGTTAATTGTCAATTGGCCTCGTGTCCCACTGTATATAGAGTTATGGCCCATTGTTAATTGTCAATTGGCCTCGTGTTCCACTGTATATAGAGTTATGGCCCATTGTTAATTGTCAATTGGCCTCGTGTTCCACTGTATATAGAGTTATGGCCCATTGTTAATTGTCACTTGGCCTCGTGTTCCACTGTATATAGAGTTATGGCCCATTGTTAATTGTCAATTGGCCTCGTGTTCCACTGTATATAGAGTTATGGCCCATTGTTAATTGTCAATTGGCCTCGTGTTCCACTGTATATAGAGTTATGGCCCATTGTTAATTGTCAATTGGCCTCGTGTTCCACTGTATATAGAGTTATGGCCCATTGTTAATTGTCAATTGGCCTCGTGTTCCACTGTATATAGAGTTACAGCCTTTTTTCATTGTACATCACCATGTCTGGAGCATGATATTCACCTGGTTAACATAGTACTACAGTAAAACACGTTTAGTACGAACACGCTGATAGCAATTTTATGGATATTACGAACTGATTCTGATTCCCCAGCTTTTCTCCCCTCTTACTTCTATGTGATTCTATAATTATATTTTTTGATGATTAACCTCTTTGGATGCTAAATCTGACATACGTTTCATTGTTAAAACTGAATTGTTTGTCCTATATCTGCGTCCCTACATTACACATCTGTAACCCTTATGTCTTTGTAGAGGACCAACCATGACCTCGAGAGGGAAGCTCTACCGAGGTACAGTCCAGTGAGGTACAGTCCAGTCCCTACCGAGGTACAGTCCAGTGAGGTACAGTCCAGTGAGGTACAGTCCAGTGAGGTACAGTCCAGTCCCTACCGAGGTACAGTCCAGTACAGTCCAGTGAGGTACAGTCCAGTGAGGTACAGTCCAGTGAGGTACAGTCCAGTCCCTACCGAGGTACAGTCCAGTGAGGTACAGTCCAGTGAGGTACAGTCCAGTGAGGTACAGTCCAGTCCCTACCAAGGTACAGTCCAGTGAGGTACAGTCCAGTGAGGTACAGTCCAGTCCCTACCGAGGTACAGTCCAGTACAGTTCAGTGAGGTACAGTCCAGTCCCTACCGAGGTACAGTCCAGTGAGGTACAGTCCAGTCCCTACCGAGGTACAGTCCAGTGAGGTACAGTCCAGTCCCTACCGAGGTACAGTCCAGACCAGTCCCTACCGAGGTACAGTCCAGTCCCTACCAAGGTACAGTCCAGTCCCTACCGAGGTACAGTCCAGTCCAGTCCCTACCTAGGTACAGTCCAGTCCCTACCGAGGTACAGTCCAGTCCCTACCGAGGTACAGTCCAGTCCCTACCGAGGTACGTCAGTCCCTACCGAGGTACAGTCCAGTCCAGTCCAGTCCCTACCGAGGTACAGTCCAGTCCCTAACGAGGTACAGTCCAGTCCAGTCCCTACCGAGGTACAGTCCAGTCCCTAACGAGGTACAGTCCAGTCCAGTCCCTAACGAGGTACAGTCCAGTCCAGTCCCTACCGAGGTACAGTCCAGTCCAGTTCCTACCGAGGTACAGTCCAGTCCCTAACGAGGTACAGTCCAGTCCCTACCGATGTACAGTCCAGTCCCTAACGAGGTACAGTCCAGTCCCTAACGAGGTACAGTCCAGTCCAGTCCCTAACGAGGTACAGTCCAGTCCCTAACGAGGTACAGTCCAGTCCAGTCCCTACCGAGGTACAGTCCAGTCCAGTCCCTACCGAGGTACAGTCCAGTCCCTACCGAGGTACAGTCCAGTCCCTACCGAGGTACAGTCCAGTCCCTACCGAGGTACAGTCCAGACCCTACCGAGGTACAGTCCAGTCCCTACCGAGGTACAGTCCAGTCCCTACCGAGGTACAGTCCAGTCCAGTCCCTACCGAGGTACGTCAGTCCCTACCGAGGTACAGTCCAGTCCCTGACCAAGGTACAGTCCAGTCCCTACCGAGGTACAGTCCAGTCCCTACCGAGGTACAGTCCAGTCCCTACCGAGGTACAGTCCAGTCCAGTCCCTACCGAGGTACCTCAGTCCCTACCGAGGTACAGTCCTGTCCCTGACCAAGGTACAGTCCAGTCCCTACCGAGGTACAGTCCAGTCCCTACCGAGGTACAGTCCAGTCCCTACCGAGGTACAATCCAGTCCCTACCGAGGTACAGTCCAGTCCAGTCCCTACCGAGGTACAGTCCAGTCCAGTCCCTACCGAGGTACAGTCCAGTCCCACTAGACCTGTTACTGGTTATCCAATAAAGGTTAGAGCAGTTTGTGTAACATTGCCTGCTGGCTATACACTTCTTCCCTCATACAGGTACATATATATATACATCAGAGGGCCATTACCTGCCCAGTATAATTGCCAAATGTATACACATTCTTCAATCCTAATGGCATACAAGTCAGATAAGCTGATGACCTGAAGGGATCTCCACTTGTATAATACAGGTACAAACATAATGTAGAGGAGTGTGTGTACCGCAAGTATCATTTAATGCATAGCAGATGTGTCACCATTCAGAAACATCAACATGACAACCTCTTTAAATACAGTGTAAACCTCATTGTTTGTTTATGGGAATACAAACATATAGTCGCAACATGAAACATATGTAATTTTACTGTTAATTCATGCCAAAATTTAAGGTTATGAATTGTCAGTCTGGAGTTTCCAATATGGCCGCCCGACAACCCTGATTGTTACGTAACTGTATGTATATATGGCCGCCCGACAACCCTGATTGTTACGTGACTTATGTATATATGGCCGCCCGACAACCCTGATTGTTACGTGACTTATGTATATATGGCCACCCGACAATTGTATATATATACATGTATATATAATGGCCGTCCGACAACCCTGATTGTTATGTGACTGTATGTATATATATATGGCCACCCGACAACCCCGATTGTTACGTAACTGTATGTATATATGGCCGCCCGACAACCCTGATTGTTACGTAACTGTATGTATATATGGCCACCCGACAACCCTGATTGTTACGTGACTGTATGTATATATGGCCGCCGGACAACCCTGATTGTTACGTAACTGTATGTATATATGGCCGCCGGACAACCCTGATTGTTACGTAACTGTATGTATATATGGCCGCCCGACAACCCTGATTGTTACGTAACTGTATGTATATATGGCCACCCGACAACCCTGATTGTTACGTGACTGTATGTATATATGGCCGCCGGACAACCCTGATTGTTACGTAACTGTATGTATATATGGCCACCCGACAACCCTGATTGTTATGTTACTGTATGTATATATGGCCACCCGACAATTGTATATATATACATGTATATATAATGGCCGCCCGACAACCCTGATTGTGTATATATGGCCACCCGACAACCCTGATTGTTATGTTACTGTATGTATATATGGCCACCCGACAACCCTTAATGGTTGCGTAACTGTATGTATATATGGCCACCCGACAACCCTGATTGTTACGTAACTGTATGTATATATGGCCGCCCGACAACCTGATTATTACGTAACTGTATGTATATATGGCCACCCGACAACCCTGATTGTTACGTAACTGTATGTATATATGGCCACCCGACAACCCTGATTGTTACGTAACTGTATGTATATATGGCCACCCGACAACCCTGATTGGTCCGTAACTGTATGTATATATGGCCAACCGACAACCCTGATTGTTACGTAACTGTATGTATATATCGCCAACCGACAACCCTGATTGTTACGTAACTGTATGTATATATGGCCACCCGACAACCCTGATTGTTACGTAACTGTATGTATATATGGCCGCCCGACAACCCTGATTGTTACGTAACTGTATGTATATATGGCCACCCGACAACCCTGATTGTTACGTGACTGTATGTATATATGGCCGCCGGACAACCCTGATTGTTACGTAACTGTATGTATATATGGCCACCCGACAACCCTGATTGTTACGTGACTGTATGTATATATGGCCGCCGGACAACCCTGATTGTGTATATATGGCCGCCCGACAACCCTGATTGTGTATATATGGCCGCCCGACAACCCAGATTGTGTATATATGGCCGCCCGACAACCCTGATTGTGTATATATGGCCGCCCGACAACCCTGATTGTGTATATATGGCCACCCGACAACCCTGATTGTGTATATATGGCCGCCCGACAACCCTGATTGTGTATATATGGCCACCCGACAACCCTGATTGTTACGTGACTGTATGTATATATGGCCACCCGACAACCCCGATTGTGTATATATGGCCACCCGACAACCCTGATTGTGTATATATGGCCGCCCGACAACCCTGATTGTGTATATATGGCCACCCGACAACCCTGATTGTGTATATATGGCCGCCCGACAACCCTGATTGTGTATATATGGCCACCCGACAACCCTAATTGTTACGTGACTGTATGTATATATGGCAGCCCAACAACCCTGATTGTTACGTAACTGTATGTATATATGGCCACCTGACAACCCTGATTGTTACCTGACTGTATGTATATATGGCCACCCGACAATTGTATATATATACATGTATATATAATGGCCGCCCGACAACCCCGTATTGTTACGTAACTGTATGTATATATGGCCACCCGACAACCCTGATTGTTACGTAACTGTATGTATATATGGCCGCCGGACAACCCTGATTGTGTATATATGGCCGCCGGACAACCCTGATTGTGTATATATGGCCGCCCGACAACCCTGATTGTTACCTATGTATATGTAGGTGATAGCAATATAACAGCACAGAACACTGAAGAATCTACCTGGTACAATCAAATGGTCAATAATGTCATAAAATATTCACATGAAATGTCCACATAAATGGCTGTGCCTCAACTGAACATTCACAGCATTCAATCATAAGGACTTCAAGTGTTTGAGTGATTATAAGCATTCTGTCTTGGGGACAGTCAGCGTTGAAGTGTGGGGACAGTGAGTGTGAGAGTGAGCTATCATTCTAGGGACAGACAGCTTTCAAACATATGCTTAAAAGCTGACTGTCCCAAGAATGAAAGCTCACTCTCAAACTGCATGGGGACAGTAAGCGTTTGAGTGAGCATTTACTACTGGGGCAGCAAATATTTGAGTCAGCATTCATTCCTGGGACAGTGTTTTAAAGCTATAGATTATAACTATATACATGTATGTGTTATTTATTACGACACCGTCACTGTCTATCTCACAGGTTACCAAGTACAAGGATCATTGATCTACCAAACATACCCATGACAGCTAACTCATTGAGATTCTCTAGATAACTTTACCCGTGAAATAGAGACATGATTTCTGAAAATATTCTGCTAACAAGGTGGCCAAGTATGCTACATGAAACCGAAAGTGACAGTTGACGTCACATAATTCTACACTTATAACCACATAAAGACCTAAGTGTAGCTAAGAATGGCTGACATTATAAGGCTCACTAAACATAACATCATACAAGTATGTCTGGCAGGTCAGACAGAAATGTAATATAACTGGAGGTTAGAAAACATATCATCTAATGGCAAATACCGAAGAAACATGTCTTATGACTGACACACCATAGGGACTTGTCTTATGACTGACACACCATGGTGACATGTCTTATCACTGACACACCACAGGGACTTGTCTTATGACTCTCACCACAGGGACATGTCGTATGACTGTCACCACAGGGACATGTCTTATCACTGACACAACACAGGGACGTGTCTTATCACTGTCTCCACAGGGACTTGTCTTATCACTGTCACACCACAGGGACATGTCTTATCACTGACACACCACATGGATTTGTCTTATTACTGACACACCACAGGGATTTGTCTTATTACTGACACACCACAGGGACTTGTCTTATGACTGACACCACAGGGACTTGTCTGATGACTGACACACCACAGGGACATGTCTTATCACTGACACACCACAGGGACTTTTCTTATGACTGACACACCACAGGGATGTGTCTTATCACTGATACACCACAGGGACATGTCTTATCACTGTCACCATAGGGACATGTCTTATCACTGACACACCACAGGGACTTGTCTTATCACTGACACACCATAGGGACGTGTCTTATCACTGTCACCACAGGGACTTGTCTTATCACTGTCACACCACAGGGACATGTCTTATCACTGACACACCACAGGGATTTGTCTTATTACTGACACACCACAGGGATTTGTCTTATTACTGACACACCACAGGGACTTGTCTTATGACTGACACCACAGGGACTTGTCTGATGACTGACACACCACAGGGACATGTCTTATCACTGACACACCACAGGGACTTTTCTTATGACTGACACACCACAGGGACGTGTCTTATCACTGACACACCACAGGGACATGTCTTATCACTGTCACCATAGGGACATGTCTTATCACTGACACACCACAGGGATGTGTCTTATCACTGACACACCACAGGGATGTGTCTTATCACTGTCACCACAGGGACTTGTCTTATGACTGACACACCACAGGGACGTGTCTTATGACTGTCACCACAGGGACTTGTCTTATCACTGACACCACAGGGACGTGTCTTATGACTGTCACACCACAGGGACTTGTCTTATGACTGTCACACCACAGGGACTTGTCTTATGACTGTCACCACAGGGACTTGTCTTATGACTGACACACCACAGGGACTTGTCTGATGACTGACACACCACAGGGACTTGTCTGATGACTGACACACCACAGGGACTTGTCTGATGACTGACACACCACAGGGACTTGTCTGATGACTGACACACCACAGGGACTTGTCTGATGACTGACACACCACAGGGACTTGTCTTATGACTGACACACCACAGGGACTTGTCTGATGACTGACACACCACAGGGACATGTCTTATCACTGACACACCACAGGGACGTGTCTTATGACTGTCACACTACAGGGACTTGTCTTATGACTGTAACACCACAGGGACTTGTCTTATGACTGTCACCACAGGGACATGTCGTATGACTGTCACCACAGGGACTTGTCTGATGACTGACACACCACAGGGACATGTCTTATCACTGACACACCACAGGGACTTTTCTTATGACTGACACACCACAGGGACTTTTCTTATGACTGACACACCACAGGGACGTGTCTTATGACTGTCACCTCAGGGACTTGTCTTATTACTGACACACCACAGGGACTTGTCTTATGACTGTCACCACAGGGACTTGTCTTATGACTGACACACCACAGGGACTTGTCTTATTACTGACACACCACAGGGACTTGTCTTATGACTGTCACCACAGGGACTTGTCTTATGACTGACACACCACAGGGACATGTCTTATCACTGACACACCACAGGGACATGTCTTATGACTGTCACACCACAGGGACTTGTCTTATCACTGACACACCACAGGGACATGTCTTATGACTGTCACACTACAGGGACTTGTCTTATGACTGACACACCACAGGGACTTGTCTTATGACTGACACACCACAGGGACTTGTCTTATCACTGACACACCACAGGGACTTTTCTTATGACTGACACACCACAGGGACTTGTCTTATCACTGTCACACCACAGGGACTTGTCTTATAAACTGTCACCACAGGGACTTGTCTTATGACTGTCACCACAGGGACTTGTCTTATGACTGACACACCACAGGGACTTGTCTTATGACTGTCACACCACAGGGACGTGTCTTATGACTGACACCACAGGGACGTGTCTTATCACTGTCACACCACAGGGACGTGTCTTATGACTGACACCACAGGGACGTGTCTTATCACTGACACACCACCGGGACTTGTCTTTTGACTGTCACACCACAGGGACTTGTCTTATGACTGTCACCACAGGGACGTGTCTTATGACTGTCACCACAGGGACGTGTCTTATGACTGTCACCACAGTGACGTGTCTTATGACTGTCACCACAGGGACATGTCTTATCACTGACACACCATGGTGACATGTCTTACAATGAATTACTACCTAATAAATAGTTGTGGGACGGACACGAAAACCTGTTGGTGATATTGATCAAGCCAAGCAGGATCATAAAAATGCCCCGACCAATCCTTATGTGTTTACAGAAATGTCTAATAGACAAGTTCATCGCTGTATGTACAATTGATAAAAAATCAATTACTTGTCACAATATTACAATTGTGCCAATGTCTTATAACCCCAATAATAAAGTTAGTCCTAGATATATAGTTATCTAGGTTACACGTCCCCGCGGGATTATACCCCTGTACCAATGTCAGCTATCAGTAAAACACTATACTCAGAGAAATCCTAGAAACCCATACAGAGGAGGTAGAAGTGTCGGAAACAGGAAACGAAACCATTACTGACTAAGATCTCTTCTGAATGGTTATCGATTAACATCGGAATGTCCAAACCTTGTTACTCCAGATATATGCTTTGTTGTACAATACTGTCGACATTGGGATTAGTAATGTACAGTTCCACTGGTCCAACTGATCAAATATTGTTTAATGGAGGTTCTATCTAGCCAGGTGTCTAGATACTCTGTATTATAACCATGACCCCTAACTCACCAGTAGTCTAGGTACTCTGTATTATAACCATGACCCCTAACTCACCAGGTGTCTAGGTACTCTGTATTATAACCATGACCCCTAACTCACCAGTAGTCTAGGTACTCTGTATTATAACCATGACCCCTAACTCACCAGGAGTCTAGGTACTCTGTATTATAACCATGACCCCTAACTCACCAGTAGTCTAGGTACTCTGTATTATAACCCCTAACTCACCAGTAGTCTAGGTACTCTGTATTATAACCATGACCCCTAACTCACCAGTAGTCTAGGTACTCTGTATTATAACCATGACCCCTAACTCACCAGTAGTCTAGGTACTCTGTATTATAACCATGACCCCTAACTCACCAGTAGTCTAGGTACTCTGTATTATAACCATGACCCCTAACTCACCAGTAGTCTAGGTACTCTGTATTATAACCATGACCCCTAACTCACCAGTAGTCTAGGTACTCTGTATTATAACCATGACCCCTAACTCACCAGTAGTCTAGGTACTCTGTATTATAACCATGACCCCTAACTCACCAGTAGTCTAGGTACTCTGTATTATAACCATGACCCCTAACTCACCAGTAGTCTAGGTACTCTGTATTATAACCATGACCCCTAACTCACCAGTAGTCTAGATACTCTGTATTATAACCATGACCCCTAACTCACCAGGGGTCTAGGTACTCTGTATTATAACCATGACCCCTAACTCACCAGTAGTCTAGGTACTCTGTATTATAACCATGACCCCTAACTCACCAGGGGTCTAGGTACTCTGTATTATAACCACGACCCCTAACTCATCAGGGGTCTAGGTACTCTGTATTATAACCATGACCCCTAACTCACCAGGGGTCTAGGTACTCTGTATTATAACCATGACCCCTAACTCACCAGGGGTCTAGGTACTCTGTATTATAACCACGACCCCTAACTCATCAGGGGTCTAGGTACTCTGTATTATAACCATGACCCCTAACTCACCAGTAGTCTAGGTACTCTGTATTATAACCATGACCCCTAACTCACCAGTAGTCTAGGTACTCTGTATTATAACCATGACCCCTAACTCACCAGTAGTCTAGGTAATCTGTATTATAACCATGACCCCTAACTCACCAGTAGTCTAGGTACTCTGTATTATAACCATGACCCCTAACTCACCTGTAGTCTAGGTACTCTGTATTATAACCATGACCCCTAACTCACCAGGAGTCTAGGTACTCTGTATTATAACCATGACCCCTAACTCACCAGTAGTCTAGGTACTCTGTATTATAACCATGACCCCTAACTCACCAGTAGTCTAGGTACTCTGTATTATAACCATGACCCCTAACTCACCAGTAGTCTAGGTACTCTGTATTATAACCATGACCCCTAACTCACCAGTAGTCTAGGTACTCTGTATTATAACCATGACCCCTAACTCACCAGTAGTCTAGGTACTCTGTATTATAACCATGACCCCTAACTCACCAGTAGTCTAGATACTCTGTATTATAACCATGATCCCTAACTCACCAGGGGTCTAGGTACTCTGTATTATAACCATGACCCCTAACTCACCAGTAGTCTAGGTACTCTGTATTATAACCATGACCCCTAACTCACCAGTAGTCTAGGTACTCTGTATTATAACCATGACCCCTAACTCACCAGGGGTCTAGGTACTCTGTATTATAACCACGACCCCTAACTCACCAGGGGTCTAGGTACTCTGTATTATAACCATGACCCCTAACTCACCAGTAGTCTAGGTACTCTGTATTATAACCATGACCCCTAACTCACCAGGACTCTAGGTACATATGTCTTATAACTAGGACCAAAGCTGTAATTTATATAGACAATAGAGAGATTTTACAGATAACAACTGTGCACTAATTTCAGTCCATTTTTCTATTTAATTCAATTGATTTTTATTATATTCGATCATAGAATCCTGGAGGTCACGTGACAGATATCTCAATATTTCTAGAGAAAAGTGTTACTCCATCGGTCCTTTATATGGCATACAACTTCTAATTTTGATGTCACAAGTTTCAGTGCTGTACAACCCATGTTCTATTTCCGATTCCTACCTATTTGTACGTGGTGACGATAGATAATGGTATGTTTGTCTGTGACAGCTCTGCCAACACCACCATTGATGCTACAGAAACAATCTGTTAAATGTGTGTCTCAGTAGACCTAGGATCTCCTGTTTTACCACAGGAATAAAATACCACTTAGTAAACACAATATCAGTCAGGAGTGAAAGAATTTTATATCAGATATTAAAACAAGGGACAATGGGTATTGTGATTTGTGAGAACAGATCGATGTACCTAAGCAATCAAGCAGTAACTATTTTATACAGGTATTGAAATAATGCTGGATACATACTTATCTCGTTTTCAGCTAACCTGGCCTCATGTAAAATCTCATCCTTTTTACTCCACATCCCTGACATTTTAAACCTTTAAAATTACTATCTGTGATTGTGTATCAGAAATACTATTCATGTAGAGAGATAGTTGGTCACCTTTAACCCAGGAGATATCCATAGGACGGCCATAATCCGACGGAAAACATCTCTCTGAATTTATTGTGCGTACTGCAAACGTACTTTATTTGCCATGTTCAAATTTTAGCGCATTTCCGAATTTTAACATTAGCACATTGACATATATTGGCGCATCAAAATCATTTCATATAGAAACAGTATACAGAAAGGAAAATTGGCACATTCCTTATAATTTTAGTGTAATGCTTCTAGCGCAAAAAACACTAAAATAAGATTACCGCTATAATATGAACTTTTACAGTGTTAAGTTTTTATCTCAGGAAAATTTTATTATAATTTTCGCTGTCACATTTTAAAATCTGCTATAACTCACAACACCTGTATCCAGGTAAGTAGATAATACTAGGTATGGATATAGATAGGACATGCATTCTGTATCAAAGGTTACAATGATGACGATAGTCATATATTTACATTAATTGTAAGTAAGTAGGACTTTAAACATTCCAAAGGGCAAAGACAAAAAACTCTAGCAAAACTTGTTCTATCAATGTAAAAACCTTGTTTTATAAATGTTTACTGTTCCCGGTCAGGTACCTATAAATCATACCCCTCTATAACCAAGTACGTATGAACACATACTACTCCATACTCGATTTATACTCATAAAGTGTATAACTTAATGATACCCTATATCAATTATAGTCCTTCATACTCAATTTATACTCATAAAGTGTATAACTTAATGATACCCTATATCAATTATAGTCCTTCATACTCAATTTATACTCATAAAGTGTATAACTTAATGATACCCTATATCAATTATAGTCCTTCATACTCAATTTATACTCATAAAGTGTATAACTTAATGATACCCTATATCAATTATAGTCCTTCATACTCGATTTATACTCATAAAGTGTATAACTTAATGATACCCTATATCAATTATAGTCCTTCATACTCGATTTATACTCATAAAGTGTATAACTTAATGATACCCTATATCAATTATAGTCCTTCATACTCGATTTATACTCATAAAGTGTATAACTTAATGATACCCTATATCAATTATAGTCCTTCATACTCGATTTATACTCATAAAGTGTATAACTTAATGATACCCTATATCAATTATAGTCCTTCATACTCGATTTATACTCATAAAGTGTATAACTTAATGATACCCTATATCAATTATAGTCCTTCATACTCGATTTATACTCATAAAGTGTATAACTTAATGATACCCTATATCAATTATAGTCCTTCATACTCGATTTATACTCATAAAGTGTATAACTTAATGATACCCTATATCAATTATAGTCCTTCATACTCGATTTATACTCATAAAGTGTATAACTTAATGATACCCTATATCAATTATAGTCCTTCATACTCGATTTATACTCATAAAGTGTATAACTTAATGATACCCTATATCAATTATAGTCCTTCATACTCGATTTATACTCATAAAGTGTATAACTTAATGATACCCTATATCAATTATAGTCCTTCATACTCGATTTATACTCATAAAGTGTATAACTTAATGATACCCTATATCAATTATAGTCCTTCATACTCGATTTATACTCATAAAGTGTATAACTTAATGATACCCTATATCAATTATAGTCCTTCATACTCGATTTATACTCATAAAGTGTATAACTTAATGATACCCTATATCAATTATAGTCCTTCATACTCGATTTATACTCATAACAGTGTATAACTTAATGATACCCTATATCAATTATAGTCCTTCATACTCGATTTATACTCATAACAGTGTATAACTTAATGATACCCTATATCAATTATAGTCCTTCATACTCGATTTATACTCATAAAGTGTATAACTTAATGATACCCTATATCAATTATAGTCCTTCATACTCGATTTATACTCATAAAGTGTATAACTTAATGATACCCTATATCAATTATAGTCCTTCATACTCGATTTATACTCATAAAGTGTATAACTTAATGATACCCTATATCAATTATAGTCCTTCATACTCGATTTATACTCATAAAGTGTATAACTTAATGATACCCTATATCAATTATAGTCCTTCATACTCGATTTATACTCATAACAGTGTATAACTTAATGATACCCTATATCAATTATAGTCCTTCATACTCGATTTATACTCATAAAGTGTATAACTTAATGATACCCTATATCAATTATAGTCCTTCATACTCAATTTATACTCATAAAGTGTATAACTTAATGATACCCTATATCAATTATAGTCCTTCATACTCGATTTATACTCATAAAGTGTATAACTTAATGATACCCTATATCAATTATAGTCCTTCATACTCGATTTATACTCATAAAGTGTATAACTTAATGATACCCTATATCAATTATAGTCCTTCATACTCGATTTATACTCATAAAGTGTATAACTTAATGATACCCTATATCAATTATAGTCCTTCATACTCGATTTATACTCATAACAGTGTATAACTTAATGATACCCTATATCAATTATAGTCCTTCATACTCGATTTATACTCATAAAGTGTATAACTTAATGATACCCTATATCAATTATAGTCCTTCATACTCGATTTATACTCATAAAGTGTATAACTTAATGATACCCTATATCAATTATAGTCCTTCATACTCGATTTATACTCATAACAGTGTATAACTTAATGATACCCTATATCAATTATAGTCCTTCATACTCGATTTATACTCATAAAGTGTATAACTTAATGATACCCTATATCAATTATAGTCCTTCATACTCGATCTATACTCATAAAGTGTATAACTTAATGATACCCTATATCAATTATAGTCCTTCATACTCGATTTATACTCATAAAGTGTATAACTTAATGATACCCTATATCAATTATAGTCCTTCATACTCGATTTATACTCATAAAGTGTATAACTTAATGATACCCTATATCAATTATAGTCCTTCATACTCGATTTATACTCATAAAGTGTATAACTTAATGATACCCTATATCAATTATAGTCCTTCATACTCGATCTATACTCATAAAGTGTATAACTTAATGATACCCTATATCAATTATAGTCCTTCATACTCGATCTATACTCATAAAGTGTATAACTTAATGATACCCTATATCAATTATAGTCCTTCATACTCGATCTATACTCATAAAGTGTATAACTTAATGATACCCTATATCAATTATAGTCCTTCATACTCGATTTATACTCATAAAGTGTATAACTTAATGATACCCTATATCAATTATAGTCCTTCATACTCGATTTATACTCATAACAGTGTATAACTTAATGATACCCTATATCAATTATAGTCCTTCATACTCGATTTATACTCATAACAGTGTATAACTTAATGATACCCTATATCAATTATAGTCCTTCATACTCGATTTATACTCATAAAGTGTATAACTTAATGATACCCTATATCAATTATAGTCCTTCATACTCGATTTATACTCATAAAGTGTATAACTTAATGATACCCTATATCAATTATAGTCCTTCATACTCGATTTATACTCATAACAGTGTATAACTTAATGATACCCTATATCAATTATAGTCCTTCATACTCGATTTATACTCATAAAGTGTATAACTTAATGATACCCTATATCAATTATAGTCCTTCATACTCGATTTATACTCATAAAGTGTATAACTTAATGATACCCTATATCAATTATAGTCCTTCATACTCGATCTATACTCAGTGTCAACTGTAATCCTCCATATTTTATTCATACTCATAACAGTGTATAACGGAATTATACCCCTAGGAAAATTCTATTACATTCTATCATAAATCAGAATTATGCAAATATTGATATTTCAAAAGGAAGACAATTTTCCCAGCATATGTGGGTAAGAACATGTCATGTATCACATAGAACACAACCTACAGTGTGGTGTGTCCTTGGTGCAGATCAGGTTCTAATATGACGACCTTTAAATTTATAAAGTGCAAAATAAAATTCCGTAAAACCTGACACATTACCTCCTGGAGATGTCGAGTCTCCCGGAGGTGTCGAGTCTCCTGAAGATGTCAGGTCTCCCGGAGATGTCGAGTCTGCATTACTGTTAATATCCACAGATAATACACACCGTTATTATTGCCACGTTCAGTATAATGGAGTAAATACTCCAAATCACAGTTTAGATTAAAATTAGTTGTGAATACATGAAGATGATAATTTTAACCAACCAGCATATATAAAGTTTGTTTTATGAAGTAATGTGGAGTGTTGAATACCAGAAATATTATGACAATTACAGATTATATCATTAAATACTGAAATGTTGAATCAATACCAGAAATATTATGACAATTACGGATTATATCATTAAATACTCTTTTATTTAGTGAAGAATGACCCTGTAATAAAGAAGAAACGACAAGTATCCAGCTAGCTCTAAGCTGATAAAAAATATCTTTCTTACATGAAGATTCATACCTATTATCATATGGTAAGTTTGATAACAATAACATAAATCTATTGATAACTAAATGTAAGGGAGATAACTGAGACTAGTGTATACGTATTGTAATAAGAATAATTTGTTAATAAGTTTTTCTTGTAGGATTTCATTTGTTAGGTGATGTAGAATTGAAAATGGTTAAAAATACATATTTTATATACAACAATCTCTTGAAATCAAAATTCTGAGAGTCAATAAAATCTACCAGCAAAATAAACTGGATTTAAAAAAGTAATTAAATAATAAAAAATAAATGTAAATAAAATTAAGATGGAAAGATGGAAGCAAGATAAGTAGTTTAGTACTGTACTAAAAATAATATAAGTCACCAGCAAGAAACCTCAGGAATACAGGCAAGCTTCCAGAGGCTCTGGGCTGAAATCCCTTACATTTTGTAACCATGAGCACCTTGGTTGGTAGATAGTTGTACTCTGGGTTCAAATCCCAGTCTGGTTTGATACATGTTCTCATCCCTATAATAGAACTACTACAGTCTACTACACAAGCATGCCAGTCAAACGTACAAACCACTAGTCTAACAACTGCAATCTGTTTATATTTTTGTCAACTTAATGTGGACAATATGTGTAGCAGTTAAAGTCATAAAAAAATGTGCATGGAATTCAAACTGTTAAATAAATTAAATTACTGACATATTAAATACAGCAAACAAAGCTAAATAGAATATGCATCAGCCATCAAACTTCCCTAATGGTGGAGATGAAACAAGAGGTCCATTGGGCCTGTCGCTCAACTGTTCTGCAGCCGATAAAGTAAAGAAACTTGTTGGAAGCCATCTTTAAATGACCAATGCTGTTGATAGGATGTTAAACAATACAAACCGCAGGGGATGACAATACATCCAGTTGACCCTTAATTTTCAGGAATTTCAGAAGTCAAATTACTATTTATTTCTGAGAAATCTGAAGGGTCAACACATGTCAAATAGAGATGTTCCTCCAATCCCAAGAGTCAAATTTTGAGGAGTCAAAGATATACTGTACTCTCAAGGTTCTACTGGATGCCCTTGGGGATTTTTCTTGTTCTTAAATTAGCACAGCGGTTGATAGGACTTTAAATGATACAAACCACATGGCTGGCTGTCTTTAAATGACCACAACTGTTGATAGGACATTAAACAATACAAACCACACAGGGGAGGCCGTCCTTAAATGACCACAACTGTTGATAGGACATTAAATGACATAATTTCTTCTCGGTAACTGGTAAATGTACAAGTTAAATATAACAAGAATAATGAGTATTGCTTAAGAAACACATCCCCCCCCCCCCCCCCCCCCCCCACCCTATACATAGATCCCCCTGATTTCACCTGTAGGGGACTAATAACAATGGGAGTTAGCAACAAAAGATCAAAGATTTTAGTACATTTGAGGTCATTCATTTGAACAAATATATTGTCCATATCATGACTGTGGGCCTCTTGGTTATTGAGAAGAAGTCTTTTAAAGGGAAATGTTAATGATGGACAGACGACGAACAGATGATGGACAGATGATGGACAGACGACGAATGCTGCCACCACGGCATGTAAGTCAAGCAGGTGAGTTAAAAACAAATGCTTTAAATTTACACTCGTATAACAACCAAACTCACTTTTGCCAGTTTTGGTATAAGTTTCTGATGCTGACAATTATTCTGTAATAAAAAGTTCAACCATGTTTATAATTTAATGTAGTCGGTATAGAAATGAAGAAAAAAAAACACACTATATATATAGCTAGTTAAAGATATGGGGGACATGTATATATATATATGACATAGTACTGTACAGAGTGGGACATATCTGTAGTATCAGATGACTTCTGCCATGTGTGTGAAGTATGGTGATAAGCATACAATGATGAGATGTACGTGTATCTCTAGAGGGTAGCACAATAAACTATCACAGGGTCACCCCGGCCAATTTATCTGCCGACACCTGGCCACCCCAGCCATTCTATCTGCGGACACCTGTTGGAAGGTGCATGATCATGTACTAGTTACTATGGTAATTAATACTTGATACATTATTACATCTCCTGGTGGACGATGTGCCACTGTAGTAATAGAGACTGGGTGTAATTATACTGGTAATTACGGTAAACTTAGCCCTGAAACACAGGGTTTTGACATGTTCCTATGACCCAAAAATTATTAACACCAGAGCTAACGATTAGACCACTTATTCTAGTGATCTGGACTTTGGGGTCAGACTCTGGGGTTAATGTTTTTATTCTTGGGTCATAGGAACGTGTCAAGTCCCTGTGTCTCTCCGTGGTCGCGGATCGGCTGTAACAAAACGAACCATCGCCAACATGTAACAGGCGTGACTGCTGGTAACTACGGTAAACTTACTTGTAGGGTCAGACGGTATATCAGAAATCCAGGGAGATATTCTACATCAGCTTCTCATTACTAACCGTCCAAGTAATGTCCCGACTTCCCACACATAACGAGTGCCTGTTCTCACCCGTACGTACACGTGTGTATCCCCCTGTCTATTTAACGACCAACTTAACCCAGGTATAGTCGGGTGTTTGTTTAAGAGTATAACAATATGCTATGCTATTTATATAAACGATAAAAATATGACAAATCAGCTAGTTTCATTTGTAGAGTAGGAGGCCCCCTGTTGTATTTATGTACTGACAGAGAGAGACCCGTTCCTCAAGAACCAGGGACCGCTATAGAATGCGATCAGTCTCGGTTTACCTGAGAAATTTTTACCTGCCCGACTAAATGTTTGTTTACTTACTTGTCACTCTCGTACTTTTGCTGCGGTACCGATCCATATTGAAATATTCACTTGAGAATGCCTTATAATCAGTCGTGTCTTCGAGATCCACACAAAATACACAACATTGGCCTCGCAGTCTCGTCGTTCCTGAGTGAGTGATCACTCAACCGAGTAAATCTGTTACGGTTCAGTGACTTCAGCATTCGTGTGACTGGTGACCCGAAAACCTCCCCTTACGCTTCCCATCTGGAGGGGTCTCTCATGATAGTGTACTGGATGTCGAGTGTGGTATAGTCCTAAAGAGTGTGGTATTACTTGTCAGTGTAGAGTAAATGGCATCTAAAATACATGCATTATCCTGTTTGTCAAAATAATAAATATTAAGGTCGTTTCTATTGAATCCAGGGCATCCCGCAGTTCAAAGGCCAGAGGATCCTGCCCAATGTGGTATTTACAAAGATATTGGCAGGCCTAGGGTGGGTCACAGGGACATGTCTAGCCTTATGTTGATAACCAGATATACGTATTTCCTGTGGGTGGTGCTGTATAGTACATGTATGTAACTGACTGAGAACGTAGCCGTGATAACCCAGATCTACTCCGCTAGGGATACAAGGTAGTCCGACCCCATGCTGGCGATAACTCAGGTTTTATTTAAATTGGTTGATAAATGAATTTATCGCACCGATAAGTGGGGAACATAGAAATATGATATTATGTAGTTACTGTATGTGTTTTGTCGTTCCCACGTATACAGACATGGTGATGAACAAACTAAGTTGTCAGAGAATTAGAGAATAATTTCCACGTCAACTTAAATATCAGCCTCGCAAACAAAAAACTGGCATGCTACATTTTAGTTCTGTCACTGAGAGAAAAGTTCACGATAGTCTTCTTCTGTTGCTCCGTGAAGCTACATGTAATATACTCACGATCATCCTCATAAGTTGTGTGGAGCGAAACTTTCCTTTTTTCTTCACTTTTCTTTACTTTTTAAGGAGATTTATAGTACATGTCCATTTACTTAACATATTTATTTCCAAAACACATTTTGTAGAGACAAAGGATAAGGCAACTTATAAAAGCCTGTCCATGCATTAGTTCTGTCGTTAAACGTATATTTTCTTGATATTGAATTTATTTTGATAATCTTGTTTATAATACTAACCGATACGGATATCGAATCAAATCCCAGTCCAAAGTGATTATCTATTTTCCTTTAAAATGAAAGAAGTGTTAGAAATAAAACGGAATATATAGAGGTTTTGGCTGGGGAATATGATGTTATTTGCCTTACGGAAACACACGTAGACTGGTATGTTTCAACAGAAAGTTCACATTTAGAAGGCGATTATAGCCAGGGGCGTTTACTTTTTCTTAGTCTCCAAAATATAAGCGCAGTTATTAACTTAGAGTTACTTTTCTATGGAAATGAACATCTGCCCTTAGATAAAAACATAATTATACTCAGAAATGTGCTCATGTTTATAAAAACCAGCAACAGATTTGATAATGTATCAAATTATTTTCTTCTGTACCTGTTTTTGAATCTTCGGACAACAAAGTTCGTAAATATCTAATTGATGACTTTCACTTCTTTTGCCAAATGTTGAGCTTTTTAATCATTTGGACTAGGACTCAATCCTATTTCCTTTAATTTATGACAAAAAATGTGTTTAAATCAATCAATCAATAAAATATCGAATGTTCTATAATAGATTTGGTATAGTCTCGTGAATGAATGCTATAAAACACCAATGCTTGTTTTATTAGAGTTTAACAAGGATCTAAAATATAAACGTAAACATAAACTAGTCATGTTAATATGATGGCTTCATTTTTACCACAATAACCTCACTCTGTCGATTACTCTTGGTTAAGACGGAAGTGCTTCCCAGATCTTGATTAGGCGGAAGTGCTTCCTAGATCTTGATTAGGCGGAAGTGCTTCCTAGATCTTGATTAGGCGGAAGTGCTTCCTAGATCTTGATTAGACGGAAGTGCTTCCTAGATCTTGATTAGACGGAAAGCCTTCCTAGATCTTGATTAGACGGAAAGCCTTCCTAGATCTTGATTAGACGGAAGTGCTTCCTAGATCTTGATTAGACGGAAGTGCTTCCTAGATCTTGATTAGGCGGAAGTGCTTCCTAGATCTTGATTAGACGGAAGTGCTTCCTAGATCTTGATTAGACGGAAAGCCTTCCTAGATCTTGATTAGACGGAAGTGCTTCCTAGATCTTGATTAGACGGAAGTGCTTCCTAGATCTTGATTAGGCGGAAGTGCTTCCTAGATCTTGATTAGGTGGAAGTGCTTCCTAGATCTTGATTAGACGGAAGTGCTTCCTAGATCTTGATTAGGCGGAAGTGCTTCCTAGATCTTGATTTGACGGAAGTGCTTCCTAGATCTTGATTAGGTGGAAGTGCTTCCTAGATCTTGATTAGGTGGAAGTGCTTCCTAGATCTTGATTAGGCGGAAGTGCTTCCTAGATCTTGATTAGGCGGAAGTGCTTCCTAGATCTTGATTAGACGGAAAGCCTTCCTAGATCTTGATTAGACGGAAGTGCTTCCTAGATCTTGATTAGACGGAAGTGCTTCCTAGATCTTGATTAGGCGGAAGTGCTTCCTAGATCTTGATTAGACGGAAGTGCTTCCTAGATCTTGATTAGACGGAAAGCCTTCCTAGATCTTGATTAGACGGAAGTGCTTCCTAGATCTTGATTAGACGGAAGTGCTTCCTAGATCTTGATTAGGCGGAAGTGCTTCCTAGATCTTGATTAGGTGGAAGTGCTTCCTAGATCTTGATTAGACGGAAGTGCTTCCTAGATCTTGATTAGGCGGAAGTGCTTCCTAGATCTTGATTTGACGGAAGTGCTTCCTAGATCTTGATTAGGTGGAAGTGCTTCCTAGATCTTGATTAGGTGGAAGTGCTTCCTAGATCTTGATTAGGCGGAAGTGCTTCCTAGATCTTGATTAGGCGGAAGTGCTTCCTAGATCTTGATTAGACGGAAGTGCTTCCTAGATCTTGATTAGACGGAATTGCTTCCTAGATCTTGATTAGACGGAAGTGCTTCCTACATCTTGATTAGGCGGAAGTGCTTCCCAGATCTTGATTAGACGGAAGTGCTTCTTAGATCTTGATTAGGCGGAAGTGCTTCCTAGATCTTGATTAGGCGGAAGTGCTTCCTAGATCTTGATTAGGCGGAAGTGCTTCCTAGATCTTGATTAGACGGAAGTGCTTCCTAAATCCTGATTAGGCGGAAGTGCTTCCTAGATCTTGATTAGACGGAAGTGCTTCTTAGATCTTGATTAGACGGAAGTGCTTCCTAAATCCTGATTAGGCGGAAGGGCTTCCTAGATCTTGATTAGACGGAAGTGCTACTTAGATCTTGATTAGACGGAAGTGCTTCCTAAATCCTGATTAGGCGGAAGTGCTTCCTAGATCTTGATTAGACGGAAGTGCTTCTCAGATCTTGATTAGACGGAAGTGCTTCTCAGATCTTGATTAGACGGAAGTGCTTCTTAGATCCTGATTAGACGGAAGTGCTTCCTAGGTCTTGATTAGGCGGAAGTGCTTCCTAGATCTTGGTTTACGCGGTATATATGACCATCAGAAAACCTTTTTTCAGCCGATTTCCACATACTCAACTCTTGTTCTAGGTTTTGAAAGCTATATATATATATATATATATTCTTAATATCATGCTTCCTTTTTGAAGGCCAGGTCCTCACACACACAAATCCATAATAGGTCAGAACAATACATGACTTTGTACGATGACAAGAAGAAAATAATATCAGATTCCAATCGCGACTTTGTACGATGACAAGAAGGAAATAATATCAGATTCCAATACATGACTTTGTACGATGACAAGAAGGAAATAATATCAGATTCCAATACATGACTTTGTACGATGACAAGAAGAAAATAATATCAGATTCCAATACACGACTTTGTACATTCCTGACAATTGCGAACAAAATATGAAAAAGCGAGAGAGATATAATGTTTCTATGGCTTATGTTGGGCAACCTGCCAAATTTTTAAAATGGCGCCAAATGGCGCCATTTTAAATATTTGGCAGTGTTTACTACTTGGGAAAATTACATATTTTCCTGTAAGTTAGATTTTTGACGATCTAAACTGATTCAAACGAATATTTAGCTGCTATTTTTTCCATATACAGTATTAATTGTGAGAAATAAAATTCTATAACGTTCCCGTGAATCGACCAGACTTACTGCTGATTAAATTATAAGTAATAAGTAAAAATTACAGAACTTGAGATCAGCAATAATGTACAGGTACATGTATATCAAAGACACTTACATGAATAAATGTAACTTAGTTAAAGGGACGTAGTCATAATGTACAGGTATATCCAGATACTTGGTTAAAGGGACGTAACTCGTATGTTCTTTGCGCAGTTTCTGATAAAGTGTTTGAAAATAAGTTGATAGCGTATTGATAATAACAAAATATGTTAAACACACAGCAAATATATTCCAGATAATATGCATTATGACTGAGTTTTAATTTCTTTCTCTTTCTCATCAAAAAGGTTGGTGAAGGTTTAAAACACAGTTAATTGTCGCTGATTATAATCGCTTGAGAGATATCATGTTTCTATGGCTTATGTTGGGCAACCTGCCAAATTTTTAAAATGGCGCCAAATGGCGCCATTTTAAATATTTGGCAGTGTGCCCAACATAAGCCATAGGAAACATGACTTCTCTCTCACTGTATTTCATTCTATTTTTAGCCCTTACATTCTATTTTTACCCCTTACATTCTATTTTTAGCCATTTCATTCTATGTTAAGCCTAATACTGACCATTTCTAATACTTACCTAGACTGACCATTTCTAAATACTTACCTTTTTACTTTGAGAATGCTTTTGCAGGAAGTCCAGGTGAGAAGTTTAGCTGAGAAGTCTTTGGTTGAGATGTCTGGATGATTACCAAAAAACATTGGAGCCCAATTCAACTGAGTTCTGATTTTTTAACAGAAACCCAAGCCAATAGACCCTGATGTTTTTTTTTTTTTTTTTAAATATGTGTTAACCGCCAAACTTTCCAGAATGAGGCTGTGAAGAATTCAACATGGCAGCTTCCATGTGTTTACATTACCTCAGGATGTTTATGGGTTTTAACATTATAAAATATAGCAGGTAAGTTGTGTTTTTAATCTTTTTGATATGATCAAAGAATATTTATTTTAAATGTATGAGTATATTATAGAATGAAGCTGTTTTTATCATGATTTACGGAGATTGATTTGTTGGTGCTCAAGTTATTGACTCAGTGTTACGGAGGTCATTTTTTGCAGATTACAGTAGATTTAGATGGTTTGTATTGTAAAATGGAATCATCTCAGTTCAAAATAATCATTATGAATTGATGTCTTCATAACAGTAGTAAAATAAAGGTTTTGTTTTGTTGCTAGAATACTACCATGGTAAAATGCTTTCACTTTCTATTCTCGGAACTTTCTAGACAGTGTGACGTCACAGCCATAACTGTCTTGAGTTGTACGGAGGTCATTTTCCGTAAATTACAATAGATTTAGATAGTTTGTATTGTAAAATGGAATCATGTCAGTTCAAAATAATCATTCTGAGTTGATGTCTTCATAACAGTAGTAAAATAAAGGTTTTGTTTTGTTGCTAGAACTAAAAATCATGGTAAAATGCTTTCACTTTCTATTCTCGGAACTTTCTAGACAGTGTGACGTCACATCCATAACTGTCTGAAGTTGTACGGAGGTCATTTTCCGTAAATTACAATATATTTAGATGGTTTTTATTGTAAAATGGAATCATGTCAGTTCAAAATAATCATTCTAAAACTGTGTCTTTTTAACATGGTGTTTTAACATGCTAACATGTTGTTTTAACATGCTGATTTGCTGTTTTGACATGTTTATATGGTGTTTTTAGCATGTTAACATGCTGTTTTAAATTCATGATTTTGTCATTTTTGTTGTTTTTGTCATGTTTTGTCATGTTTTGTCATGTTTGTCATGATTTTGTCATTTTTGTCATGTTTTGTCATGTTTTGTCATGATGTTGTCATTATTTGTCATGTTTTGTCATTATTTGTCATGTTTTGTCATTATTTTGTCATGATTTTGTCATGATTTTGTCATTAATTGTCATGTTTTGTCATGATTTTGTCATTATTTTGTCATGTTTTGTCATGATTTTGTCATGATTTTGTCATTTTTGTCATGATTTGTTCATGTTTTGTCATGTTTTGTCATGATTTTGTCATGATTTTGTCATGTTTTGTCATGATTTTGTCATGTTTTGTCATGTTTGTCATGTTTTGTCATGTTTGTCATTATTTTGTCATTATTTGTCATTATTTGTCATGTTTTGTCATGATTTTGTCATTTTTGTCATGATTTTGTCATGTTTGTCATGATGTTGTCATGATTTTGTCATGTTTTGTCATGATGTTGTCATTATTTGTCATTATTTGTCATGATTTTGTCATGTTTTGTCATGATTTTGTCATTATTTTGTCATGATGTTGTCATTATTTGTCATTATTTGTCATGATTTTGTCATGTTTGTCATGTTTTGTCATGTTTGTCATTATTTTGTCATGTTTTGTCATGATTTTGTCATTTTTGTCATGATTTTGTCATTATTTGTCATGTTTTGTCATGATTTTGTCATTTTTGTCATGATTTTGTCATGTTTTGTCATGTTTTGTCATGTTTGTCATTTTTGTCATGTTTTGTCATTATTTGTCATGATGTTGTCATTATTTGTCATTATTTGTCATGTTTTGTCATGATTTTGTCATTATTTGTCATGATGTTGTCATGATTTTGTCATTTTTGTCATGATTCTATCATTAATTTTCTGAGAGGACAGACATTCTTCAGTTACAGCTTTCTTGGAGATTGGAATCAATTCAATATAATTATAATTGAAAAAAATAACGTAATTCATACTTTGTTTTTTTTTCTTTTATTATATTCACAAACGTATATACAAACAATGATTTCTTAATTAAACAATCAATATTTTTATAAGATATGGATTGCAATACATACAGTCATTACACAAAACCTGCAATTAATAACAATGTATACTCATTACTATTATAACAAGTAACGTTCAAGATGATGAACGAAATCATCTACAATGTAAGTATTGGCATGCCATTCTGATTGAAGATATTCGGTGATGTCATTCATGGTCATTCCCATCTCTCGGTGAACCAAGTAATATATACAATGTTGACCACACACTAGAGAGTTCAAATGCTGTACTGCAACGGGATTATAAATCCATGTTTTACATTGCCGGTTTAAGAAATTGATAAAATCTAAATGAAAGGGAGACAATCCATAAGGATCATAATATTCTCCACGTCTTTTTTCATCTATATACATAGCAATCCAATGTTGCCCTTGTTTATTATCTGGGTCAGTATTACAAACCATGAAACTAGGAACACTTAAAGGACATGAAGGTAATGTATTTCTAGCATACACCCCTGCAAAATGAGGAGAAACGGCTTGTAGGATCAGTTCTATTTCTAAAGTATTCATCATGCACTATAATCAAAAAGAATTTGTCTGTTACGATCTATTTCTATGATATTGTCAAATTCAGCATACACCACAACGTTGATGGTATTGGGTAGGGCTGTTCCGAAATGCACTTCCAAAGACAAGTTTCCCTTTTTTATAAGATGAAATGTGCCCACTTCTGAAAGGTCAGGTGTCAGATCAAATCCAAACAGGGTAAAACCAGTGCCATATTCATCCTTTGAGATGTTATTACCCTCGTCACGAAACGTTTTGCCGGTAGTGTTAAACAGACCCATGTAGCTTCTTACGTAATGTTTCTGAGTGAAATTTGGCTGCAAAGGCTTGGTGGGGACTTGTTTGCCATCCACGTTCAGGACAACAAAATTAATATCAAAATCTTTAAAATGAAAAGGATTCTTGGTGATGAGTCCACTATAGGCATCACTGTCCACACATCCGATGACCAATCTCTTAGGCATTTGTCCTAGAAACAGATTATCCTTTACAAAATTGTGATTTCCTCTTGGAACAGAAAATACTTTCATTGCAATTCTTCTGATTGGGTATTTGGCAGGTGATATTTCCAGGGCTTTTGCATGGGCCAGTCTCACCGATGGACTCAGTCTAACTTTTCTCACGTTTAGATAGATGTCCTTGATGACAACTTTGAATTCTTTGTCTTCTCCCATCAAACAGAAAACATCTTTACTTCTGGTTAACGTTATTTTCATGTTCACATTATTGACAAGATATCTTTCCTGGGCAAATAGGTCAGAATGGAGTCTTCCCATCATTTCCACAGATCTACTGGTTGCTGTTGACAATTTCCTCTTGATGTAGCCATGATTATCGTTTCCTGCAGTGTCCATTTGCGCAGCTGTATCCTTATACCACATTCCACTGGTCAACTGAGATTCTTTGGCTGCAGGACCATAGCTGAGTAGCGTTTCCAGGTAAGCTCTGAATGGATACATATTGTTGGGTGACGAGACTAGTTTTTCATTGAGACAGACGCTGACATCCCCGAAGAGTGAATGTAACCAAAGATTAACAGGTGCAACGTTCTCATCGGTAAGGTTGGTGCTATCATTATTGAGGATCTGTGCTTTCACGTAGAGGGAAGTATTTGCTAGATCCAAGTAATCATCTCCAGCTCCTGATACGTCAAAGACATAAGGGCCACCATCATTGACAGATGTGACCGTTCCAATTTGATGCCAGTATCCATCTTCTACACTGGTTTGAGTGGGTGGTGTATCGAATAAATCTAATTCTGACTGGACACATTCACAGGAGTTCTGATGAACTAAAGACATCTTTCAACGCCACTCTGTATAAACTACACACACACGTATATATATGCCTTTTTTTGGGGGGGGGGGGGGAATCATGCATCAAAGATATCTTTTGCTCTATGCTGATTGGATGATTGTTTTCTTTTCCTTTTTCTCCTTCCAGGTGGCCTTAGGTCTTGCAAAGCTTTACGCTTAAGCTGATCTCTAGCTTCGATGGCACGTTTTCTTGCAGCATTTTTGATGTTTTCCCCCTTTAGCAAATCACTAGTCAATTTCATGCCAGAATCAATTGCTTGTTTTCCTACAAGTCTCACTCCTTTCTTCACAATTGGAGCGATGCTCTTCATTCCAGAATGAAGTAAAGGCTTAATGGTTTTGAATAAACCTCTAAACAGACCTCCTATACCATGACCTCTCTGCATTCTCGTTCCTCTGAAGACATTTCCACTACCACCTCCCCCAGCTTGATTCAAGTAATACCTATCAAATAGGTTTCTATTACATTGGTGAGCAGCTTTCATATCGATTGCTTTTCTTCAGTTTGAGCCTAATAATACTTTCTTATATAGACCTATTAGTTCTGATAAATTGAACCTAAAGAATGCCTCTTAAAATGTAAGGTGACGACAACTTTTCCTCTCTCAAATGGAATGGGTTTGCCTGTATCGTCTCTCAACATTATTTCTATTTCTTGAAATTGACGTTGTTGTAACGGTACATAATGAATTGGTTGGAATTCTTTACTGATGACATGTCCTGGCATATCCTCAATTGGAACTATTCTGACAAGTGGAACCCTGGAATCACCCACCATCTGTGGTTCAACCAAAGGACAGTAGACATAAATGGAATAGAAACCTTGACGAACGTCAGCCATGTTCCTGCCAGTGTGTTTTCCTTCAGAAAACCGTGAATACTCAAATCCTAATAATTTTGTCAGCATAGGACTGAGATTTAAACGTAAGCCAGTAGATATAGTCAAAGTTACCCTCTGATCAATTTCATCGGTAGAAATCTTGAACATATCTCCATGTGATACCATTGTTTTGGCCCCCCATATGTATTCTAAAACATTGAGCACATTGGGATAATAACCTGGTTTAACGTAAAGTTTTAATGCAGCTCCGGGATCAAATTCAACATTAGCAACATTGTCACTGCCACCAACGATCATCTCCAACCACAATTCACCTTCACGTACGTTGAACCAAGAGTGAGGATATTGAATTTCAGCTAGACCCATCTCCCAAGAACCTTTGAGATCTAGAGGTTGGGGCAAACGTGTCTTGTAAGTTGTTAATGTATTGTCTTGAAAGTACTCCATTGAACTATTACTAGGAAGGGTTATGTAAAACATCTTTCTTTTTCAGAGTAGGACTAGGTATTAGATAGCCAATACCACTGCTCAACAAAGAAACCCACAGAGACTCTAGTGGATGACCTATGCTCAGATGATAGATGCTACAGCAGATGATGATATAGATGATGCACACTTGACAAAAGAAAACAATTTCTTCTCTTGGCAGTTTGGTACCAAACAACAACCACAACTTAGAGGTTACACTGGTATTGTCAGTCATTTTATTATGATTTGACTGGAGTGTTTCGATGACTTTTATACTTTTTCCGGGCTCTAATCTGTAGGCTTAAATTTTTTCCATTTCTTTAGCATGTCTGAAACCGGTTTTCTAGGTAACGTTGATCGTGAAGTGGGTGTAGAAAAAGTGTTGTAGCCACTCTCATCACTGTATTCCTTCCAATCCATTTGTGTTGGAGATAGGAGGGTGTTCTCAGATGTAGTCAAAGGGGTAGCTCCAGATGGTATCGGTGTATGAAAATCTTGATATGTAGCCAAAGGGGTAACATGAGATGGTGTATGAGTAGATTGAGATGTAGCCAATGGGGTCACTGGAGATGGCATCATAGATGTAAGAGTGGCTGGAGGTCTAGCCAAAGACATTTCTCCAGATGGTATAGTCTCTCTTATCGTTGGTAAAGGAGTAGAGGCAACAGTTTGCATTTTATCCAAATATTCTTTATTACTTATCCAGCTCTGAGGGACATTCAGATCCCTTAAAGCTGTTAGAAAGGTATTCATCCCCTGAGGATTGACGTGTTTCAGAGACCTTTGACGTGTAGCGTTGCCCACTAAATCCACTAGATTAGAACCTGAAATCACCGGGGCACCTTTATATCCAAATTCTCCTTTGTCGTTCCACTGAACTACCTGTTTTAATCTATCCATCAACATTTCTGTCTTAGATTGAGCAGTTTTTGGTACACTCTGCAAAACAAGTTTACGTGTGAGGTCTTCTTTGGGAAAATTTTCGAGGGTAGTGACTACCTTGGGTGTTAAACCATCCTGTTTGTATTGTTGATGTCTAGAAAGGTATTTTCTTAAATCCTGATCATACAAAGTCATTTTTTCGTCAAGTGGAAGATCTTCACGTTGCAAAGTACTTGCCATTTCCCCCTCAATTTGGTGAAGGGATTTCACGAAAGAGTCTACAGGAGGCTTAGGTCTGAAGTTGGTGACGGGACCTTGTACGTCCAGTATCTTTTTTTTCATCTTTTAAATAGACCGGACAGGACTTGTGTTGCCAAGGGTAGTAAGATGGATGTGATGGCAGGTAAAAATCCTCCTTGTTGAATGATACGTTTTTTAGTTTTGAACGGAGATTTCAATAATTGTCTACACTTTTGTTTGTGACGGGACAATCGTTTCTTTTGCTTTGGTGTCAAAGGCAAACGACCCTGTAGAATGTTTTGTATGCACTCACATAAACAGTATATGAAACTTTTACTGGCCTTTTCCAGGATGGCTTTGCGTATAGAAGGTTCGGCTTGGCAAAAATACTCCAAGTCTTTACAATGTTTCTCCAGATATGAAGACATCTTCGTCAAACAACATCTACCGTCCATGAAGCATATATATATACGTTTTTAGGGGACATACACAAACTGATACTCTCCAGGAAATACACATGTACGTAATCTGAGATCTGAAGGAGTGTTTTGTTTCAAATCTACCAACAGATATCCATGAGGATGAAGAGTAGCATCCTTGTAGGCTTCCATCAGTAAAGTTTTACCGGGAAACATCTGCTGAGACAAACACCTGACCTGTGACGAATCTCTAGGATTTTTCATCAAAACAATGTAATGAGTATTCAAACTGATGTCTCTATGTTTTTTACTCTGACAAAATAAATTCTGAACTATATACATGACGCTGATGTTGCAATGATGACTCTTCTTGGTGAATAATGACGTCACGTCAGAGTTAACTTCAGACATCAAATCATCTATCACTATCAAATTATTCACAGACGTGTCTAGTTCCATTAGATCAGGTAAACCTTCATGAAACTCTACTTTGTCAATGAAACCATAGATCGTTTGATATTCTCCATAACACCACAGGATTTTATCCGGTATGGGAGTCATCATCTGTTGAATGTTGTCTATAAACCTCTTCACAAACGTTGTTTTTCCACTTCCTGTGGGACCTGCTATCATACAGGTAAAGGGATGTTTCCAGGGCAAGAAATGTCCTCTAGGTACTGGGGGTAACATGTGTTCAGGTACATTAACTATATCAAATTCCTCCCGAGAGGTAATTTTGCCAGATGATGAGCACGGTATTTCACGTAGATCTTTGAAATGTTTTCTTCTGATATGTTGATCCAGAGAGTTTTTCAACGTGTACATTTTTGAACAAAATTGACACACGTAAGCCATGGTTTTCTTTATTTTGGTGTTTTTTTCAGCTTATTTATAGTTTTTGTGGGCACTTCAATGTCATCATAATCTATCCAGGAATCAAATTTTTTTGGCCATCCTAACCATCTAATCAACGCTAATTTCTTTCCTTTGACTCTCTTAACTTTTAAGACTTCTTCTATTTTCCACTTCGTTTCTTTTGATTTGTAGACCTTTTGTAATTCTTGAGCGTAGAAAACCCCTTCTATCTGTTCACCCATCATATCTTTGACTTTATAAACCGGAACACTTCCTCTGTAATATCTGTGAGAGACTATGAATAGTTCATCTGTCCATTTCTGATGCCACCCCCGACGGAATTCACGGACTTTGTAACTCAGCCTCACTTGATCTCCTTTTTTGAATTTGTGTGGCATCTTTTTCTTGGGAGGTTCATGGTCTCTTTTCGAAAAGATGATGTTTTGTGTGTCATTGTCTACATCCTTGGGTGCAAATCCATACAGACCAGAGTGTGTTCTACTGTTGTAATTTCTAATGATGTCAGGTAACACATCGACAAAGGTAAACGTTTGATTGGAATGCAAGTATCTGTACAAAATATTTTTCAACTTCCCTATAAATGATTCAGCAAATGCAGCTTTATGAGCACTGTGACTTGCAATGTGTGTGACCCCAATGGCTTTGCAATGCTTTTGAAATGCGTTGTTTAAGAATTCTTTTCCATGATCTGATCTGACGATGATGGGCTGACGTTCTGCAAATATTTTTTTGAAAGCCTCCAACACTGTGGTAGCCTTCTTGTTTTTAAGGGGGAGTACCCAAGCATACCGTGAAAAATGATCCACAACAACCAGTAAGAACGTGATGCCGTCATTATAGTCTTTGATATTGGAGACATCTGCTAAATCAGCATCCCACATGTAATCCACACTGACCAAAGGAGTTTTGACTTTTGGTGTTTTGTGTCTAACTTGTCTTCTTACACTATAAGGATCTTGATTCTGCAACCAAGCAGTGACCTGTGATAGACTTATCTTCAGTTTGCCTTTCTTTTTTATACCCTCATACAACCTCTTGGGGCCAGTGAATCCCAACACATGTTTTGGATCATACCATATCTTCTTCAGAACATCTTTCTGCTTTTTTGACAACATTTTTCCTTATTCATATATTCATTGCAACTCCTTTTATACCTTTTCATGTGCTGCTAACAGTTCAAATTGTTTAAGAAATGAATCGGTTCTTTGCACTTCACATAAATCTTTGGTAAATATTTCACAAACTAATTTTCCACGTAAACATGTACGGTCTACATCATTTATCACTTCCCAATAATCATTTTTTGTTTTGATGCACATTATCAATGTTATCCAGCTTTTGCTTTTTCTCAGTTTCCACCTCAGGTAAAATTTGATTGGCGACCGAATGATTTTTAACATGGTGTATGCTGAAGTTGACAACATCATAGAAATGATACATGTTTCCCGTACGATGATTCCTTTTATACACTCGTTGGCAACTGTTTTCTTTATTCCAAAAATAGATTTGACTTCACTTCACCTTTCAAAACGTCAGGGTCATGTGAATTCTTGCATTTCAATCAGAATTATATTGAATTGATTCCAATCTCCAAGACAACTGTAATGGAAGAATGTCAGGCCTCTCTGAAGGATAATGACAAAATCATGACAAAAATGACAAAATCATGACAACATCATGACAAACATGACAAAATCATGACAAAACATGACAAATAATGACAAATAATGACAACATCATGACAAATAATGACAAAACATGACAAAAATGACAAAATCATGACAAACATG
This sequence comes from Pecten maximus, assembly GCF_902652985.1. NCBI lineage: Eukaryota > Metazoa > Mollusca > Bivalvia > Pectinida > Pectinidae > Pecten > Pecten maximus. The sequence continues at coordinate 3,122,324 of NC_047024.1, read as the reverse complement.
ACAAAACATGACAAAACATGACAAAATCATGACAAAAATGACAAAATCATGACAAAACATGACAAATAATGACAAAATCATGACAAAAATGACAAAATCATGACAAATAATGACAAAATAATGACAAACATGACAAAACATGACAAACATGACAAAATCATGACAAAACATGACAAATAATGACAACATCATGACAAAATAATGACAAAATCATGACAAAAATGACAAAATCATGACAAATCATGACAAAACATCATGACAAAACATGACAAAATCATGACAAAACATGACAAATAATGACAAATAATGACAACATCATGACAAAATCATGACAAAACATGACAAATAATGACAAATCATGACAAATAATGACAACATCATGACAAAAATGACAAAATCATGACAAATCATGACAAATAATGACAAAACATGACAAATAATGACAACATCATGACAAATAATGACAACATCATGACAAAACATGACAAAATCATGACAAAATAATGACAAACATGACAAAACATGACAAACATGACAAAATCATGACAAAATCATGACAAAACATGACAAATAATGACAAAATCATGACAAAAATGACAAAATAATGACAAAACATGACAAAAATGACAAAATCATGACAAAACATGACAAAATAATGACAAAACATGACAAAACATGACAAATAATGACAAAACATGACAAATAATGACAACATCATGACAAAACATGACAAAACATGACAAAAATGACAAAATCATGACAAACATGACAAAATCATGACAAACATGACAAAACATGACAAAACATGACGACAAAACATGACAAAAACAACAAAAATGACAAAATCATGAATTTAAAACAGCATGTTAACATGCTAAAAACACCATATAAACATGTCAAAACAGCAAATCAGCATGTTAAAACACCATGTTAAAAAGACACAGTTTTAGAATGATTATTTTGAACTGACATGATTCCATTTTACAATAAAAACCATCTAAATATATTGTAATTTACGGAAAATGACCTCCGTACAACTTCAGACAGTTATGGATGTGACGTCACACTGTCTAGAAAGTTCCGAGAATAGAAAGTGAAAGCATTTTACCATGATTTTTAGTTCTAGCAACAAAACAAAACCTTTATTTTACTACTGTTATGAAGACATCAATTCATAATGATTATTTTGAACTGAGATGATTCCATTTTACAATACAAACCATCTAAATCTACTGTAATCTGCAAAAAATGACCTCCGTAACACTGAGTCAATAACTTGAGCACCAACAAATCAATCTCCGTAAATCATGATAAAAACAGCTTCATTCTATAATATACTCATACATTTAAAATAAATATTCTTTGATCATATCAAAAAGATTAAAAACACAACTTACCTGCTATATTTTATAATGTTAAAACCCATAAACATCCTGAGGTAATGTAAACACATGGAAGCTGCCATGTTGAATTCTTCACAGCCTCATTCTGGAAAGTTTGGCGGTTAACACATATTTAAAAAAAAAAAAAAAACATCAGGGTCTATTGGCTTGGGTTTCTGTTAAAAAATCAGAACTCAGTTGAATTGGGCTCCAATGTTTTTTGGTAATCATCCAGACATCTCAACCAAAGACTTCTCAGCTAAACTTCTCACCTGGACTTCCTGCAAAAGCATTCTCAAAGTAAAAAGGTAAGTATTTAGAAATGGTCAGTCTAGGTAAGTATTAGAAATGGTCAGTATTAGGCTTAACATAGAATGAAATGGCTAAAAATAGAATGTAAGGGGTAAAAATAGAATGTAAGGGCTAAAAATAGAATGAAATACAGTGAGAGAGAAGTCATGTTTCCTATGGCTTATGTTGGGCACCCTGCCAAATTTTTAAAATGGCGCCAAATGGCGCCATTTTAAATATTTGGCAGGTTGCCCAACATAAGCCATAGGAAACATGATATCTCTCAAGCGATTATAATCAGCGACAATTAACTGTGTTTTAAACCTTCACCAACCTTTTTGATGAGAAAGAGAAAGAAATTAAAACTCAGTCATAATGCATATTATCTGGAATATATTTGCTGTGTGTTTAACATATTTTGTTATTATCAATACGCTATCAACTTATTTTCAAACGTTTTATCAGAAAGTGCGCAAAGACTACACGAGTTACGTCCCTTTAACCAAGTATCTGGATATACCTGTACATTATGACTACGTCCCTTTAACTAAGTTACATTTATTCATGTAAGTGTCTTTGATATACATGTACCTGTACATTATTGCTGATCTCAAGTTCTGTAATTTTTACTTATTACTTATAATTTAATCAGCAGTAAGTCTGGTCGATTCACGGGAACGTTATAGAATTTTATTTCTCACAATTAATACTGTATATGGAAAAAATAGCAGCTAAATATTCGTTTGAATCAGTTTAGATCGTCAAAAATTTAACTTACAGGAAAATATGTAATTTTCCCAAGTAGTAAAAGTTATGATCTTTACATTAATGAAGCAGTTTTACTCGGAAGATAAACAAAAATTCTTCGGGTATTGAGTTCTGAAAAATTCTTATTTCGACCCAAAATATCACTAATTACCGCAAAGATCTACGATATTTTGTATACGATACGTATTTCCTTGTACATTTCGACGCTAATGTCATTACATGTAGGTATAAGCACTCATATAATCATTGTTCAGACATACATTTCATCAATAGAAATTGTTTAGCGACATGTACATCACTTTACCATTTTAATGTTTCAACGTCATCTCAATACATAAAATCAAGGTTTTATTGGTTCACTCTGACACACTGACGTGTGTAACAAGAGGTCATACATGTTATATAATATTACAACATGGCGTACTGAGATTTACATATATGAGATTCATGAAAATGTATACATGTATAATATAAGTACATAACAATTGAGGAGCATGGTTTGGTAAAGGAGTAAATATTACTTTGCAATTAATTTACTTAACTTCTCAACAAATCTACAAATTTTCAAATAAGTTTTAACATTAAATATTTGAAACATTCCTTTCATTTTGTCATAATTCGGATAGGTGTAGTAGTATTTTGGTATATATTTTTCTCTCAACAATTTCACATATTCATATTCACATTTAAATAAATAATGAAATTCATTTCCAATATCAGATTGACACAAATTACAGATTCTTTCATTACGGGGTATACCAAGCCATCTTCCTGATTCTATAGGTAAATTAATATTTGAAGTTCTAAATTTGCACATAATTATTCTATCTTTTTCATTAAAATTTAATAAATACTTTTCTTGTCCAAATTGAGTTTTAAATATAGAATATGTTTGTCCTTTTGATGAATTAGTAATATCATCAAACCATTTCTGTATAAATTGATCCTTTAATCTATCTTTAAATTATCTCTTCAATTCAACTTTTGAAAACGAACATGTCGTTTGGTACATCCACACAAAATTTAACCCTGTTTGGGAAAAAATATCTTTAACATATGATATCCATCTAAATGACATTAACCCAGTTTCATGTAAAGTGTATAATAGTCTATAAATATTGCTAGAAAGTTTATTTGAGGTTATCAGGTTATGCCAAAACGTTATAATTCTACATTTGATCTCAATATCGAGAGGTTATCTACCTAACTCTCCATAAACCATAACATTATTTGTACTTTTTCTTAATTTAAGCATATTTTTGCACATGTATTAGTCGTGTAATTGATGAATTGTGTAATTAATGGAGTAATGCATTGATTAATTGATTTGAAAAATAAAGATATCGATCGATTGTTTGATTGATAGATGATTGATCACTCATGCATACAGCTTCAGCCAACAGTGTTTGTTATGGTTGAATTATTTATAGCATCAGGCGTTTTACGGGAAGTCCCACTATGCTTGATACATGGCCTGAGCGTGATCACTTTTACCACTCACGTGCCCGGTATGTCAAGGTCGGGATGTCTGGGGTTATTATAATTCTGAGAAGGAACAGGTAGAGTGGACATTTGGGCATCATTATCATCCTGATATTACTGTTAACATTGGTAGTGGCATTACAGTGATATTGATCAGTGTCTCAATTCCATTACCAATAAACTGCTCTGTATATAAATAGAACTGTATTATGGCGTGAGATAAAACTGATTTTCAGAAACATCCGATTCAGACGGGAACGTATTGCCTTCGAGAAATTAAGGGTATCCCGTACAAAATGTAACATAAAAACGTGCTCAGTAATGTAACATATTGACTCAACAATGTTACACGATCATTCATCAATGTTACACGATAACTCACCAATATTACACTATAACTCTCCAATGTTACACGATAACTCACCAATGTTACACGATAACTCACCAATGTTACACGATCACTCACCAATGTTACATGATCACTCCCCAATGTTACACGATAACTCACCAATATTACACTATAACTCTCCAATGTTACACGATCACTCACCAATGTTACATGATCACTCACCAATGTTACACCATCACTCAGCAATGTTACACGATAACTCACCAATGTTACACGATCACTCACCAATGTTACAAAATCACTCACCGATGTAACACGATAACTCACCAATGTTACACGATCACTCACCAATGTTACAAAATCACTCCCCAATGTTACACGATCACTCACCAATGTTACACGATCACTCAGCAATGTTACACGATAACTCACCAATGTTACACGATCACTCACCAATGTTACAAAATCACTCCCCAATGTTACACGATAACTCACCAATATTACACTATAACTCTCCAATGTTACACGATCACTCACCAATGTTACACGATCACTCACCAATGTTACACGATAACTCACCAATGTTACACGATCACTCACCAATGTTACAAAATCACTCACCGATGTAACACGATCACTCACCAATGTTACACGATCACTCACCAATGTTACACGACCAATCACCAATGTTACACGATAACTCACCAATGTTACACGATCACTCACCAATGTTACAAAATCACTCACCGATGTAACACGATCACTCATCAATGTTACACGATCACTCATCAATGTTACACGATCACTCAGTAATGTTACACAATCACTCACCAATGTTACACGATCACTCACCAATGTTACACGATCACTCACCAATGTTACACGATCACTCACCAATGTTACACGATCACTCACCAATAGTACACGACCACTCACCAATGTTACACGATCACTCAGCAATGTTACACGATCACTCATCAATGTTACACGATCACTCACCAATGTTACATGATCACTCACCAATGTTACACGATCACTCACCAATGTTACATGATCACTCACCAATGTTACACGATCACTCACCAATGTTACACGATCACTCACCAATGTTACACGATCACTCACTAATATAACACGATCACTCACCAATGTTACACGATCACTCACCAATGTTACACGATATCTCATCAATGTTACACGATAACTCACCAATGTTACACGATAACTCACCAATGTTACACGATCACTCACCAATGTTACATGATCACTCACCAATGTTACACGATCACTCACCAATGTTACATGATCACTCACCAATGTTACACGATCACTCACCAATGTTACACGATCACTCACCAATATAACACGATCACTCACCAATGTTACACGATCACTCACCAATGTTACACGATCACTCACCAATGTTACACGATCACTCACCAATGTTACACGATCACTCACCAATGTTACACGATCACTCACCAATGTTACACGATCACTCACCAATGTTACACGATCACTCACCAATGTTACACGATATCTCATCAATGTTACACGATAACTCACCAATGTTACACGATAACTCACCAATGTTACACGATCACTCACCAATGTTACACGACCAATCACCAATGTTACACGATCACTCACCAATGTTACACGATCACTCACCAATGTTATACGATCACTCACCAATGTTACACGATCACTCACCAATGTTACACGATCACTCACCAATGTTACACGATCACTCACCAATGTTACACGATCACTCACCAATGTTACACGACCAATCACCAATGTTACACGATCACTCACCAATGTTACACGATCACTCATCAATGTTACACGATCACTCATCAATGTTACACGATAACTCACCAATGTTACACGATCACTCACCAATGTTACACGATAACTCATCAATATTACACAGTCATCATGTTTTATTTCACTAATGTACACATAACAAATGTCACGTGATATCTATAGCACGTGTCACTTAACAATAATGTTACAAATACTTCTAAATCAGAAGTAATTTCATATGCTTTGTTTGATATCCCCAACTTTCCGTATCCTTGTGACCAGCGATATATTCAACAGCCAATAATCTTTTCTTACATAGTGATATCTGTTAGTAACACCAAACAACCTTAATCATTCTGGATAAAAAGTAACTTCTTTAATGGAATGTAAGTAAGAGTAGTTCGGAGATGTGTCTGGAGTGTTCACACAGACGGTATCACGAGGTGTTCACGTGCGGAACACTTCCGTACTAGACTCTTCACGGAGAGAACTGGAATTGTCGATCGGCTGATCCTGCCGGGTCGCAGCAAGTCTTCACCTATCATCACCTTGTCCACAAAATATGTACTCCATGTAGCATGAAGGTCTCCGAAACAACGTCTGGCACAGCCAACACAAACGTATATATTCACCCTAGTCAACGTGTACGTGTGTTCATTATGGTAAGTTGTTGTTTTTTCATTACAGGTATCGATTTATTCTTACTGCTGAGTTTTTCAGATATTTTTAAAAGAGTGGGCGTGATTGACAAAGGACAACAATGACCATGTAATGAAATTACTGTTTGAGTCATATTCCAATGACAATAGAATAAAACCATTGTTTGATTTATGCTACATCTATATTGACAATATAATAAAACTATTGTTTGAGTCATATTACAATGACAATATAATAGAGGCATTGTTTGAGTCATACTGCAATGACAAAATAATACAAGAGGCCCAATGGGCCTTTATCGCTCACCTGGCTCTTCAGCAACTTTGAAGTTGATTTAGGTCATTTATGCAGATACTATGCTGATAACCACTTTATTCAAATATCAGTGTAGGCTAGGTTTATTCATGACAATATTTTTTCACTCTTTCATTGCAGTATACAATTGGCCTCTTTGCTAAACATTGCTTGACGACTTTAGCCTATTTGACCTTAAATGAAGGTCAAGATCATTCATTTGAATATATAATATGATATCAAGTCCCTGGACCTCTTCGTTATTTAGAAGAAGTCATTTGAAGATTTTAGCCTTTTTGACCAATGTGACCTTGAATGAAGGTCAAGGTCGTTCGTTTGAACAAACTTGATATCCATTTACCCAAGCGTGCTACAAGCTTAAGATCAAGTCCCTCGGTCTATTGGTTAAGAAGACGTTGTTTAAAGATTTCAGCATATTTTACCCCTGTGACCCTGAATGAAGGTCACGGTCATTCATTTGAACAAATTTGGTAGCCCTTCATCTCAGCATGACACATGACCAATATCAGTGTTCTAGCCCTCTTGGTTTTTGAGAAGAAGTTGTTCAAAGGAAAAAGTTGACGCCGGACGCCCGGACGGCGGACGCCGCACCACGACATAATATCAGCTCACTTGATCGTTATTTCCCCCACGGGACAACAGCTCGAAAACGATTGGCTCCCACCCCCGGGAGGGATTAGTGTCGTAGAACATGTCGGTCAGTATTTAAACAAGAACTGTAGTTGTCTTTTCGTATAAGTAATTTGTGTTATTTATTAATTTATTTATTTATTCATTATTGATTTATTTCTCGTTTTGTCGCTATGGAAAGATTGTATTTCTTACATTTTGTATTTCTCCGTGAAATAATGAAATGGTCGATATCCCTAAGTAAGGAACAGACATTTTTCTGCTTGAACAGGGATTAATGTGATAAACAAGGAAGAAAACTCATCAAGCCTTAACATTACCTCCAACACAAAGAAATCGTTACCAAAACAAAAAACCGCGCCTAGTTTAACGATACCGAAACAAAAAAGAAAAAAAAAAAAAATAGTCCAGTCTTAACGGTACCGACACACCAAGTGTGTGTTGTATACATTCTTTTATTCTAATATTTCATCGGTTTCTAATTACGTTCCTTTTCATTTTAAGATGATAGAGACGGAACGTGTTCTGAAAGATCCACTATTTTTAAATGAAATCATTCATGGCCTTACTAATGCACTGTTTATGTGTTAGTGTGATATCTACTTTTAATACGAAAGGAAAACGGAGTCGTTGTACGATGAAATCCACTTAATTCACCTATATGAATAATACGTAAGTCCCGTTATACTGGGGGTTTCCGTACGTAGACGTTTCCCACCACGCTATGGTACACATCTATACATGTATGGAGTCACGCTGATGACATTCCGATGCGTGATCACATCGTGATTTCAGTCAGACGTTTATTGATGGCAAGCAGAGAAAAAGTGCTGAAGTTACGAAACAGATTTCATCATCTTATACTGAGTAATGTAATACAGACCAAGGGAGATAATCACATTTAATTCACCTAACAACCCATAACCTCAAAATCAAATACATCAGTAACAAGAAATATCTTTAAAAAAGATAATCGGCATAGTTTTAATGCCGTGGTTATAAACGAACTAATTAATAAATGCACAGTTTCAGCACGGATAACAAAATTATATCAGTTTGAATCATTTTTGGTGATAATAAGACTGCATTGAATCAGGAATGTGATTTTATTAATGTGTCATTTGAATAGATACATCCACTTATTCAGCTTGCATTCAATCTTAATTTTGTTTCGTCTTTAACTGCATATCTGCATTTTGCATTTACCGCTACATTGACCAATCACATACTTCATGTTGACCAGTAACGCCACCTGTCGCGTTATATCCGGGGCCAAAAGAATATTAGACGGCTATGCCGAAAGTTTTCACGGAATATTCCTACCTGTTATATATACCTTATATGAGACTCTAACACTCCATTGTCTATACCTTGTAGGAGGTCCTCACACTTCATTGTCTATACCTTGTAGGAGGTCCTCACACTCCATTGTCTATACTTTGTAGGAGGTCCTCACACTTCATTGTCTATACCTTGTAGGAGGTCCTCACACTTCATTGTCTATACCTTGTAGGAGGTCCTCACACTTCATTGTCTATACCTTGTAGGAGGTCCTCACACCTCATTGTCTATACTTTGTAGGAGGTCCTCACACTCCACTGTCTATACCTTGTAGGGGGTCCTCACACCTCATTGTCTATACCTTGTAGGGGGTCCTCACACTCCATTGTCTATACCTTGTAGGAGATCCTCACACTCCATTGTCTATACCTTGTAGGAGATCCTCACACTCCATTGTCTATACCTTGTAGGAGATCCCCACACTCCATTGTCTATACCTTGTAGGGGGTCCTCACACTTCATTGTCTATACCTTGTAGGAGATCCTCACACTCCATTGTCTATACCTTGTAGGAGATCCCCACACTCCATTGTCTATACCTTGTAGGAGGTTCTCACACTCCATTGTCTATACCTTGTAGGAGGTCCTCACCCTACATTGTCTATACCTTGTAGGAGACTCTCACACTTCATTGTCTATACCTTGTAGGAGGTCCCCACACTCCATTGTCTGTACCTTGTAGGAGGTCCTCACACTTCATTGTCTATACCTTGTAGGAGGTCCTCACACTCCATTATCTATACCTTGTAGGAGGTCCCCACACTTCATTGTCTATACCTTGTAGGAGGTCCTCACACTCCATTGTCTATACCTTGTAGGAGGTCCTCACCCTCCATTGTCTATACCTTGTAGGAGGTCCTCACACTCCATTGTCTATACCTTGTAGGGGGTCCTCACACTCCATTGTCTATACCTTGTAGATGGTCCTCACACTCCATTATCTATACCTTGTAGGAGGTCCTCACACTTCATTGTCTATACCTTGTAGGAGGTCCTCACACTCCATTGTCTATACCTTGTAGGAGGTCCTCACACTCCATTGTCTATACCTTGTAGGAGGTCCCCACACTTCATTGTCTATACCTTGTAGGAGGTCCTCACACTCCATTATCTATACCTTGTAGGAGGTCCTCACACTCCATTGTCTATATCTTGTAGGATACTCTCTTTATCATTCGAGCATCTCTCCTTTTGTAATAATTGACTCCCATATACCATAAGTAAAATGTAATATTACATATTTAAACTGCCGTCATATTCACCGTAGTATATATATGATATCAAGGCTGTCGCTACATCATAAAGACGTTTAGCGACATGTACATTACCTTACTATTTTAATGTTTCAACTTCAGCTCAATGCATTAAATCACATGTATTAGTCGTGTAATTGATGAATTGGTAATTGTTTCAGTAATACACATTGATCAATTGATTGACAAAATAAAGGTTTTGATCGATTGTTTGATTGATAGATGATTGATCACTCATGCATACAGCTTCAGCCAACAGTGTTTGTTATGGTTGAATTATTTATAGCATCAGGCGTTTTACGGGAAGTCCCACTATGCTTGATACATGGCCTGAGCGTGATCACTTTTACCACTCACGTGCCCGGTATGCCAAGGTCGGGATGTCTGGGGTTATTATAATTCTGAGAAGGAACAAGTAGAGTGGACATTTGGGCATCATTATCATCCTGATATCACTGTTAACATTGCTAGTGTCATTACAGTGATATTGATCAGTGTCTCAATTCCATTACCAATTAAATGTTCTGTATATAAATAGAACTGCATGATGGTGTCAGATAACACTGATTTTCAGAAACATCAGATTCAGACGTGAACGTATTGCCTTCGAGAAATTAAGGGTATCCCGTACAAAATGTAACATAAAAACGTGCTCAGTAATGTAACATATTGACTCAACAATGTTATACGATCACTCACCAATATTACACGATCACTCACCAATATTACACGATAAACCCCAATGTTACACGATAACTCACCAATGTTACACGATAACTCACAATGTTACACGATCACTCACCATGTTACACGATTAACTCACCAATCTTACACTAAATCTCCAATGGTACACGATAACTCACCAATGTTACATGATAACTCACCAATGTTACCCGATAACTCACCAATATTCACTATAACTCTCCAATTGTTACACGATTCACTCCCAATGGTACAGATCACTCACCAATGTTACACGATCACTCAGCATGTTACACGATAACTCACAATGTTACACGATCACTCACCAATGTTACCAAAATCCCTCACCGAGTAACGCGTATAACTCACCAATGGTTACACGATCAATCACCAATGTTACAAATCACTCACAATGTTACACGATCACTCACCAATGTTACACGATCACTCAGCCAATGTTACCGATAACTCACCAATGTACAAAATCAACCCCAATGTTACACGATAACTAACCAATATTACACTATAACTCTCCCATGTTCCCGATCACTACCAAGTTACACGATCACTCACCAATGTACACGACCAATCACCAATGTTACACGATAACTCACCAATGTTACACGATCCACTCAACCAATGTTACAAAATCACTCACCGATTTAACACGATCACTCACAATTGTTCACGATCACTACCAATGTTACACGACCAATCACCATGTTACACTATATAACTCACCAATGTTACCACGCAAATCACTCAACAAGTTACAAAATCACTTCACCGATGTTGGAACACGATCACTCAAAATGTTACAACGATCATCATCAATGTTACACGATCACTAAGTAATGTTACACAATCACTCCGTAACTGTTAACAATCACTCACCATGTTACACGATCACTCACCAATGTACACGTCACTCACCAATGTACACGATCACTCACCAATTGTTACACGATCACTCACCACAGTCACGACCACTCACAATGGTTACACGATCACTCACCAATGTTACACGATCACTCACAATGTTACACGATCACTCACCAATATTACACGATAACTCACCAATATTACACGATAACTCATCAATATTACACGATCAATCATCGATATTACAGTCATCATGTTTTATTTCACTTATGTTACACGATAATGTGCACATAACAAAATGTCACGTGATATCTATAGCACGTGTCATTTACCAATAATGTTACAAATACTTCTAAATCAGAAATAATTTCATATGCTTTGTTTTATATCCCCAACTTTCCGTATCCTTGTTAGCAGCCAATAGTCTTTGCTCACATAGTGATTACGTCAATAACACCAAACAACCTTAATCATTCTGGATAAAAAGTAACTTCTTTAATGGAATGTAAGTAAGAGTAGTTCGGAGATGTGTCTGGAGTGTTCACACAGACGGTATCACGAGGTGTTCACGTGCGGAACACTTCCGTACTAGACTCTTCACGGAGAGAACTGGAATTGTCGATCGGCTGATCCTGTCGGCTCGCAGCAAGTCTTCACCTATCATCACCTTGTCCACAAAATATGTACTCCATGTAGCATGAAGGTCTCCGAAACAACGTCTGGCACAGCCAACACAAACGTATATATTCACCCTAGTCAACGTGTACGTGTGTTCATTATGGTAAGTTGTTGTTTTTTCATTACAGGTATCGATTTATTCTTACTGCTGAGTTTTTCAGATATTTTTAAAAGAGTGGGCGTGATTGACAAAGGACAACAATGACCATGTAATGAAATTACTGTTTGAGTCATATTCCAATGACAATAGAATAAAACCATTGTTTGATTTATGCTACATCTATATTGACAATATAATAAAACTATTGTTTGAGTCATATTACAATGACAATATAATAGAGGCATTGTTTGAGTCATACTGCAATGACAAAATAATACAAGAGGCCCAATGGGCCTTTATCGCTCACCTGGCTCTTCAGCAACTTTGAAGTTGATTTAGGTCATTTATGCAGATACTATGCTGATAACCACTTTATTCAAATATCAGTGTAGGCTAGGTTTATTCATGACAATATTTTTTCACTCTTTCATTGCAGTATACAATTGGCCTCTTTGCTAAACATTGCTTGACGAATTTAGCCTATTTGACCTTAAATGAAGGTCAAGATCATTCATTTGAATATATAATATGATATCAAGTCCCTGGACCTCTTCGTTATTTAGAAGAAGTCATTTGAAGATTTTAGCCTTTTTGACCAATATGACCTTGAATGAAGGCCAAGGTCGTTCGTTTGAACAAACTTGATATCCATTTACCCAAGCGTGCTACAAGCTTAAGATCAAGTCCCTCGGTCTATTGGTTAAGAAGACGTTGTTTAAAGATTTCAGCATATTTTACCCCTGTGACCCTGAATGAAGGTCACGGTCATTCATTTGCACAAATTTGGTAGCCCTTCATCTCAGCATGACACATGACCAATATCAATGTTCTAGCCCTCTTGGTTTTTGAGAAGAAGTTGTTCAAAGGAAAAAGTTGACGCCGGACGCCCGGACGGCGGACGCCGCACCACGACATAATATCAGCTCACTTGATCGTTATTTCCCCCACGGGACAACAGCTCGAAAACGATTGGCTCCCACCCCCGGGAGGGATTAGTGTCGTAGAACATGTCGGTCAGTATTTAAACAAGAACTGTAGTTGTCTTTTCGTATAAGTAATTTGTGTTATTTATTAATTTATTTATTTATTCATTATTGATTTATTTCTCGTTTTGTCGCTATGGAAAGATTGTATTTCTTACATTTTGTATTTCTCCGTGAAATAATGAAATGGTCGATATCCCTAAGTAAGGAACAGACATTTTCCTGCTTGAACAGGGATTAATGTGATAAACAAGGAAGAAAACTCATCTCCGCCTTAACATTACCTCCAACACAAAGAAATCGTTACCAAAACAAAAAACCGCGCCTAGTTTAACGATACCGAAACAAAAAAGAAACAAAAAATAAAAATAGTCCAGTATTAACGGTACCGACACACCAAGTGTGTGCTGTATACATTCTTTTCATTCTAATATTTCATCGGTTTCTAATTACGTTCCTTTTCATTTTAAGATGATAGAGACGGAACGTGTTCTGAAAGATCCACTATTTTTAAATGAAATCATTCATGGCCTTACTAATGCACTGTTTATGTGTTAGTGTGATATCTACTTTTAATACGAAAGGAAAACGGAGTCGTTGTACGATGAAATCCACTTAATTCACCTATATGTACAATACGTAAGTCCCGTTATACCGGGGGTTTCCGTACGTAGACGTTTCCCACCACGCTATGGTACACATCTATATATACATGTATGGAGTCACGCTGATGACATTCCGATGCGTGATCACATCGTGTTTTCAGTCGGACGTTTATTGATGGCAAGCAGAGAAAAAGTGCTGAAGTTACGAAACAGATTTCATCATCTTATACTGAGTAATGTAATACAGACTAAGGGAGATAATCACATTTAATTCACCTAACAACCCATAACCTCAAAATCAAATACATCAGTAACAAGAAATATCTTTAAAAAAGATAATCGGCATTAGTTTTAATGCCGTGGTTATAAACGAACTAATTAATAAATGCACAGTTTCAGCACGGATAACAAAATTATATCAGTTTGAATCATTTTTGGTGATAATAAGACTGCATTGAATCAGGAATGTGATTTTATTAATGTGTCATTTGAATAGATACATCCACTTATTCAGCTTGCATTCAATCTTAATTTTGTTTCGTCTTTAACTGCATATCTGCATTTTGCATTTACCGCTACATTGACCAATCACATACTTCATGTTGACCAGTAACGCCACCTGTCGCGTTATATCCGGGGCCAAAAGAATATTAGACGGCTATGCCGAAAATTTTCACGGAATATTCCTACTCGTTATATATACCTTATATGAGACTCTCACACTTCATTGTCGATACCTTGTAGGAGGTCCTCACACTTCATTGTCTATACCTTGTAGGAGATCCTCACACTCATTGTCCATACCTTGTAGGAGGTCCTCACCCTCCATTGTCTATACCTTGTAGGAGGTCCCCACACTCCATTGTCTATACCTTGTAGGGGGTCCTCACATTCCATTGTCTATACCTTGTAGGAGGTCCCCACACTCCATTGTCTATACCTTGTAGGAGGTCCTCACACTCCATTGTCTATACCTTGTAGGAGACTCTCACACTCCATTGTCTATACCTTGTAGGAGGTCCTCACACTTCCATTGTCTATACCTTGTAGGAGGTCCTCACACTCCATTGTCTATACCTTGTAGGAGGTCCTCACACTCCATTGTCTATACCTTGTAGGAGGTCCTCACACTTCATTGTCTATACCTTGTAGGAGGTCCTCACACTCCATTGTCTATACCTTGTAGGAGGTCCTCACACTCCATTGTCTATACTTGTAGGAGGATCCTCACACTCCATTGTCTATACCTTGTAGGAGGTCCTCACACTTCATTGTCTATACCTTGTAGGAGGTCCTCACACTCCATTGTCTATACCTTGTAGGAGGTCCTCACACTTCATTGTCTATACCTTGTAGGAGGTCCTCACACTCCATTGTCTATACCTTGTAGGAGGTCCTCACACTCCATTGTCTATACCTTGTAGGAGGTCCTCACACTCCATTGTCTATACCTTGTAGGAGGTCCTCACACTCCATTGTCTATACCTTGTAGGAGGTCCTCACACTCCATTGTCTATACCTTATAGGAGACTCTCACACTTCATTGTCTTTACCTTGTAGGAGGTCCTCACACTCCATTGTCTATACCTTGTAGGAGGTCCTCACACTCCATTGTCTATACCTTGTAGGAGACTCTCACACTCCATTGTCTATACCTTGTAGGAGGTCCTCACACTCCATTGTCTATACCTTGTAGGAGGTCCTCACCCTACATTGTCTATACCTTGTAGGAGGTCCTCACACTCCATTGTCTATACCTTGTAGGAGGTCCTCACACTCCATTGTCTATACCTTGTAGGAGGTCCTCACACTCCATTGTCTATACCTTGTAGGAGGTCCTCACACTTCATTGTCTATACCTTGTAGGAGGTCCTCACACTTCATTGTCTATACCTTGTAGGAGGTCCTCACACTTCATTGTCTATACCTTGTAGGAGGTCCTCACACTTCATTGTCTATACCTTGTAGGAGGTCCTCACACTCCATTGTCTATACCTTGTAGGAGGTCCTCACACTCCATTGTCTATACCTTGTAGGAGGTCCTCACACTCCATTGTCTATACCTTGTAGGAGACTCTCACACTTCATTGTCTATATCTTGTAGGATACTCTCTTTATTATTCGAGCATCTCTCCTTTTGCAATAATTGACTCCCATATACCATAAGTAAAATGTAATATTACATATTTAAACTGCCGTCATATTCACCGTAGTATATATATATAATATCAAGGCTGTCGCTACATCATAAAGACGTTTAGCGACATGTACATCACCTGACTATTTTAATGTTTCAACTTCAGCTCAATGCATTAAATCACATGTATTAGTCGTGTAATTGATGAATTGGTAATTGTTTCAGTAATACACAATGATTAATTGATTGACAAAATAAAGGTTTTGATCGATTGTTTGATTGATAGATGATTGATCACTCATGCATACAGCTTTAGCCAACAGTGTTGTTTATGGTTGAATTATTTATAGCATCAGGCGTTTTACGGGAAGTCCCACTATGCTTGATACATGGCCTGAGCGTGATCACTTTTACCACTCACGTGCCCGGTATGCCAAGGTCGGGATGTCTGGGGTTATTATAATTCTGAGAAGGAACAGGTAGAGTGGACATTTGGGCATCATTATCATCCTGATATTACTGTTAACATTGCTAGTGTCATTACAGTCATATTGATCAGTGTCTCAATTCCATTACCAATTAAATGTTCTGTATATAAATAGAACTGCATGATGGTATCAGATAACACTGATTTTCAGAAACATCCGATTCAGACGGGAACGTATTGCCTTCGAGAAATTAATGGTATCCCGTACAAAATGTAACATTAAAACGTGCTCAGTAATGTAACATATTGACTCAACAATGTTACACGATCATTCATCAATGTTACACGATCACTTACCAATATAACACGTTCGTTCACCAATGTTACACGATAACTCACCAATGTTACACGATCACTCACCAATGTTACACGATAACTCATCAAGGTTACACGATCACTCACCAATGTTTGACGATCACTCACCAATGTTACACGATCACTCACCAATGTTACACGATAACTCACCAATGTTACACGATCACTCACCATTGTTACACGATAACTCACCAATGTTACACGATCACTCACCTATGTTACACGATCACTCACCAATGTTACACAATCACTCACCAATGTTACACGATAACTCACCAATGTTACACGATAACTCACCAATGTTACACGATAACTCACCAATGTTACACGATCACTCACCAATGTTAGACGATAACTCACCAATGTTACACGATCACTCACCAATGTTACACGATCACTCACCAATGTTACACGATCATTCATCAATGTTACACGATCACTCACCAATGTTACACGATCACTCACCAATGTTACACGATCGTTCATCATTACACAGTCATCATGTTTTATTTCACTAATGTACACATAACAAAATGTCACGTGATATCTATAGCACATGTCACTTACCAATAATGTTACAAATACTTCTAAATCAGAAATAATTTCATATTCTTTGTTTTATATCCCCAACTTTCCGTATCCTTGTGACCAGCGATAGATTAAACAGCCATAGTGATTACGTCAATAACACCAAACAACCTTAATCATTCTGGATAAAAAGTAACTTCTTTAATGGAATGTAAGTAAGAGTAGTTCGGAGATGTGTCTGGAGTGTTCACACAGACGGTACACGAGGTGTTCACGTGCGGAACACGTCCGTACTAGACTCTTCACGGAGAGAACTGGAATTGTCGATCGGCTGATCCTGTCGGCTCGCAGCAAGTCTTCACCTATCATCACCTTGTCCACAAAATATGTACTCCATGTAGCATGAAGGTCTCCGAAACAACGTCTGGCACAGCCAACACAAACGTATATATTCACCCTAGTCAACGTGTACGTGTGTTCATTATGGTAAGTTTTTTTTCATTATAGATATCGATGAATTCTAACTGCTGAGCTTTTCAGATATTTTAAATGTATGGGCGTGATTGACAAAGGACAACAATAACCATGTAATGAAACCATTGTTGGAGTCATATTACAATGACAATAGAATAAAAGCATTGTTGGAGTCATACTTGCAGGAAATAGATCTTTACTTAAATATGTTATTATTAACTTAAATATGTTATTATTAGCGAACGACGTGGCGACATTACGTATCGTGGTTCCACCTTACGTGGCCGCAGAAGGACAATGGAGGATCGGTAATTATTCAGGTCCGCGGGGCCAACAACTATTTCTCCCCGCTAAACGATGGAACGAAAATTATCGTTATTTCGTCCCGCGAAACTAGGGCACGAAAATTATCGTTCTTTCGCCCCTTGAGATCATGGCACAAAGTTTATCGTTTTTCGGGACCAAGGCGCGAATATTATCGTTATTTCGCCCCGCAGGACTACGTCACAAAGATGATCGTTATCTTGACTTAGGAGACGACGGAACGAAGATTGTCGTTATTTAGTTCCGAGGGACCTTAGCGTGGATATTGTCATTATTTTCCCCATCAGACCTACGGCATGAAAACGCAGTTCGTCATTATTTTCCATGACGAGACAAATGAACAAATATCGTTATCTTACCCCCACGGGACGAGAGAACGAGGATTATCGTTATCTTACCCCCACGGGACGAGAGAACGAGGATTATCGTTATCTATCTTACCCCCACGGGACGAGAGAACGTTGATTATCGTTATCTTACCCCCACGGGACGAGAGAACGGGATTATCGTTATCTTACCCCCACGGGACGAGAGAACGAGGATTATCGTTATCTTGCCCCCACGGGACGAGAGAACGAGGATTATCGTTAGCTTGCCCCCACGGGACGAGAGCATGAGGATTATCGTTATCCTACCCCCACGGGACGAGAGAACGAGGATTATCGTTATCTTACCCCCACGGGACGAGAGAACGGGGATTATCGTTATCTTACCCCCACGGGACGTCGGTTCGTCGTTATAAAAAGGTTATATTTCTTGTTTCTCCATGAACAAAAGAAATGGTCGATATCACCAGCTAACAAATTGACTCACTGCTGCACTCAGTATTGTAGTCGAGGTTATTAAGTGTAGCTACACAGAATGATGTAATAAACAAGGGAGAAAACTCGTCCAGTCTTATCATTCAAACTTACGTTACCGGCACAAAGACACACTCCTAACGTTACTGACAAAAATCGTTTCGATCGCAAACACGCAAACAAAAAGCAAACAAACAAAACACAACAAACAAACACAAAATAAGATTAATACTCGTCTAGTGTTAACGTTACCGACACACCAAGTGTGTGCTGTACACATTCTTTCGTTCTAATATTGCATAGGTTTCTTTTCATGATGATCGAGATGAACATGCGCTTTGAAAATTTCCACAATTTTTAAATGGAATCATTCATGGCCTTACTAATGCGCTGTTTAAAACTAAGGATTATTTCTACTTTAACACGAAAGGAAAAACTGAAAACGTGTATGATGAAATCCACTCAAAATTACCACGTGTATATAGATAGCTGAATACTTAATACACAATACCCCGTCATACCGGGGGTTTCCGTACGTAGTAGCTTCCCACCACGATATATTATATCTATTTATAGTAGCGTCACGCTGGTGAATTTCTGGTGCGTGATCACAGCGTGTTTCCTGACGTACGTTTATTGATGTGCACTACAAAAAATACAGTAGTTACGATACAGATTTCGTTACGTTACAATTAGTACTGATTTGTCTGGTTAGAATAGAGTGAGGAAGGACATTCCGTATCATTTATATAGATAAATCCCCTACCAACTTTAACCCCAAAATGAAAAAATAAAAAAAAAAAAAAAAATAATAATAATAATAAATAAAATGAAAATAAAATAAACAAATTAAAGAAATAATAATAAAATG
Organism: Pecten maximus; assembly: GCF_902652985.1. NCBI lineage: Eukaryota > Metazoa > Mollusca > Bivalvia > Pectinida > Pectinidae > Pecten > Pecten maximus. The sequence continues at coordinate 3,102,158 of NC_047024.1, read as the reverse complement.
AAAAACATAAAAAGAAATAAATATTCATTGAATACCCCTGCTCGTTTTATAAAGCTGAATTCATACAAAAACTGTACAAATGTTTTGTAATTAAAACATCACCGTCGGCCAGCGTTGTGTATAGATGTTGGAGTTACATATTATCTTTAATGGATTAAAAAAACGGTTTATACCGAATACTAAATTGCATACATAGTTATCAAAACGTTTTTAATGCATTTGTACTGAAGAATATTATAGGAGTTTTTTCATTTTATCTCTTTCCTGCAGTGAAAAGCTTTATAATGGTATTGAAAGTCGATGATATGTACTATTTAAATGTACCTTCTATTTAATTGAGAATGTGTGAGTGTGTGAAAGATGTTTATGTCATTTATGTTTATCATGCTAAATTTGAAAAAATAAAACAAAACAAAAAAAATATTATAGGAGTTGTCTCCCCTGTGATAGAAGGACCCGAAAGTTCTGAAACCATATTAGCATTATTCGTTAATTATTGTTTGACGATACTTTTAAACGAATGCCTATGATCATTAAATTAAGAATTTTCTATTGGCATGTGGAGATATATATGGATTTTAATTCTATATAGAACCCAGTAACACCAAGATATACATAATAAATTCATACTTATGTCTCCGATGAAGTTTTTAATAAACATACCAAAATACACTTCATACATTTGTGGGATGAGCTCATAGCATGGCATTTACCTTTGAGAGATGTTGGATCTTGAGACCTTTTAGATCAAGTACATAGATTTTTTCGCGGAGGTTGATATGACGTAAATTAACCTGGAAAGATCTGTATTATCTAAATCCATGGTATGATGATTAAAACTATGTTATACCAGAAATGAATCACGTCTGATCCAGGTATCCACGGAGACAACAGAAACATTACATGGAAGCGATGAAATGTTTCACGTTATGATATCACAACAGCACATCGCCCAGCTGATCAGGGCATGGGCAACCCTCACCTCAGCAACTATTTTTAGACTACAAGAGACACGAAGGGTCTAGCAGAATATCTCATTTCCGACAGTAACATTTCTTCGATTTCATATATTCATCTCTTTCTAAATATCACTGGTTTATTGGTTATTTATCCATCAAACACATTGGCCGATCGGCATAAGAAAGTATTTCAACGTAATCTTTAAGAATGATATTGGTTCGAAATTCGGTCGTGTTGACATATTTGTAAACGAGACATGTGAACCCTGCGTGTTCGTAGCTCAATGCCACGACCGATTTGTTGTGTATGTTCACGTGTACAGAGGGTGATTTCCAAGTTGTTTATAACTTAGGAGGCGTCCCCAAAATTATCATAACCGACTTGGATTCAGAACTGAACACACACATTTTGTATTGTGAAAACTTTGCGGATAATTTTATATTGTGCTATATTCCAACAGAGGTAAGCTTTCTTTTTGAATTTTAATCTTTGAATTATTTCTACTGTATAGATAGAAATTATTGCTTATTTATTATTTGATACTTTTCATTTTATGGTCTTTATTGTTGATGATATTTATTGAAGCTTTAATTATTTTTCTGTATTAAGGATGGCATGTTTGTTTTACTGTATTATGATATTATCTGGAAATAATATTGATTTAAAAGGTTATTCGTAAAATCATGGACGTACTATGTTGTACAGGTCTGGTACAATATTGTCTGTTTTGAATGAGGTCAGGACAGACTTGTGTTTACATTTCTAGGTCACGCGGGCTTTGTTCTCTATCTTGGACATGGCATGCACAATTTGTTTAGGAAATATTTTACATATTTAACTTAATATTATTTTCTAATAAAGCCATCCCAATAATATAATAAAATGTTATAATTCAATTTAAAAGAAAATACATTGTTCCAGTATCGTCATTTTATTTCAACATTAATTAGGTACTATTTTTTTAAAATATAAGTTATAGTGATATCATCGTAGCCATTGCTGCTCTTAGAATTATTTTCTACAATAATCGATGTCTAGTCTAAACAAAACAGCTCGGTCATCCTTTGTGCATGCAGTAATCAGCTGATTTTGACGCCTACGCGCATGCGCGCTTTACGTGATCAGGGCATGATCAGCTACACTGATATAAGCAGGGGTTCTATTTATGGTAGTCTATTTTTAGTAAGACACGTGTTGCTTAGTCCAGTCGATGACTTTGGGCTACCCTTCTAGAGAGATATACTTAATTAGAAAATTGGCTGTCTGTTCGACTTCACGTGACGGATTACTTTTCTCTTCCACAGATTATAAAGATGTTGGACAACGAGATGAACCAGAACGAAATGTTGGTCCCACGGGCCATGGACTCATTGGCAATGCCATTCGAAAGCGCATCTTCTTCATCAATGATGCCCGAAATTCCCAAGGGAGGGCTTCTTGTTAGGGTAAGTTAACAAAACTTCATCAGAATTGTTTTCAAATTAGATGTTATCTAGTCCAACACAAATACTGTATAATTTTGGTAATTTTCAAAATTGATCGTGTTAAGCATTGGTTTTTTACATGTTTAATTTTGAATTACATTTTGATTTCCAACAGGTGTGCTATGCAGGTGCTTGCTACTCTGAGGGTATGCTGAGAAGGAAGCAGATCCGTCCCACACTACCAGGTATACACGACACCTCTCTCTACCCAGGTGTGCACTTAACCAAGGCGACAATTGGGCAGTTTCGAAAATTGACAAAATTTCATGAAAAATAAATATGCTCTTTTTTATCAATAATGGATGCTACCAAGTCAAATTTGACTCCCTTTTCTTAAGTTTCCTAAACAAATGCTTTCAAAATCGAAATGTTTGGATGAAGAGCCGTTATGTTGCTGTAACTATTCACGCCCAATTTTTACCATTGTTTCTGCTTCAAGTGATGTGTTCGTGTATCGTCTGTTCTCGTAATATCCCCGTTGTAACCGATCTTTACCTGTTTGATGTTCTGAACTGTGTATATAACTGTTGTATGTCTATATTTCAGGATTAGAGATTTCCGGTGTGGTTCAGGATGTCTGTGCCTCTCTTCCCAATAGCAACTTTACAACTGGAGACAAAGTAGTTATTTACCCTGACGAAGACTTGGCCGACTCCGGCTACACAGAATACCTTGCTGTGGATGACGTACAGAACTGCCTGCAAATTCCCGAAAACATCCCATTAGAGGTCGCCGCCATGCTTCCAGGTGGCGCCCTGTCGGCATACAGTGCCCTGTTAAAGGCCAAGCCACACGTGGAGAAACTTCAGGAAGTGAAATGTAAGTTTCATTGTATTATGCGTGTTGTTTCTTTTGCAATTATATTTTTTGTAAGTTTTGATGAAATGATTGGATTAAAAGTCTTGTTTTTGCGCAAGTATTTATAAGCACAAACTTATATTGGAAACTTTTGTTTAGTCCATTGCATTCCAATGCTGACAAACTATGTCCTCTTTCACAGCCTGTGTAAACGTACTGGTGGTCGGAGCTGGCGGACTAGGTCTGTGGGCCGTGAAACTGGCTCAGTTCCTTGTCGGGAGTATGTCAAACAACATTCCGTCTGTTTGTTGCCGACAACAGTATCGACAAGTTGTTGACTGCCCAAGACCATGGTTGCTATGACATCATTCACTGGAACGAAGAGGATCACGAGCAGTATATTATTGAGAGGACGCTGGACGCCTGCCGTGGTGGCGTAGATGTAATAGTGGACTTCGTCAGCTCTCCCCGTACCATGCAGAGATCAATGAAGATTCTCAACAGGGTAGGTGTCTTTCAAACAATCGATTATCGCTTCCCTAATATTCCAGACGTTCACAGGTCTTGTTCAACGCGTCTATTTCACAAAACAAAATATCGTTTGACATTAAGAAGACGTAATTGAATAACGGTAGCTTTTATTTAAGTCAAACTAATACATGGTTTGTTGTTTTGTTAACAGGAAGGCCTCATCCTTGTTGGTGGAAACACAATGTCCGAAGTCAGCATCAACCTTAACACACTGGCTGCCAAACAGCAGTCAATAGTAGGAATCCCCAAAGGTTCCCTCGCCCAGCTCCAGGACCTGGTGACCGCTGTATCCGAGGGGTCTGTGACCCCGCCCTCCTACACTGTCTATCCATCGGAGGATGCACCACAAGTGTTCGATGACTTGGCCAGATGCCGAATCACCGGCAGGGCTATTTTATGTTTTGGAAACCTTACAAATGATCACCGTGTGACGAACAACAACTAAATGTCGACATATTACCGACAAACTGCGTGTTCAATCACTGACCTGCTCAGGGCTTTACAGTGAAATACAGTTCCCGACCCGTCAAGCGTACTGCGGGGCGGAGGGACGCTTTGACAAGGCGGTCCAAAGCGGCCAACGGGTGGCCATTTCAGTAGGAAGATGCGGGTACACTCGAGGACATCCTGATTAGTCCCGAATACTTTTTGACAACGGTGCTGCATTTACTGTTTGAACATTCGCCAATCACCAACGCCAAGACATGGGTCAATTTGGTTAACGGCAATAATGTTGGCAACCCCGGTGTTAAAACCTCATCACTATTATTGTGTTCTGTCCAGGTTTCAAAGAATTCTTGGAAATCTCGGCAATGCAGATACTCGATCCTATACGATTGGACTGCTACGCGAACAAACTGACAATAAATACGCTCTCGTGTGTCCTGAACATTTTCAGAAAAAAACAAAACACTGGTGTGCTGCTTTAATGAACGATCTCGACAACACCAGACGCGAGAGGACAATTAGAGATCTGAATATTGTGATTCTGATATATATACTCATCATTTGCATCAAATGTATGTACATGTGTATGAAAAAGGGTTGTGCTAGACTGCTCGCTCCTCATTGAGGGTTATTCCATTGTCATTGTAAAATCGTTAAATGTTTACAAACTAGGCAATTGTTTTGAATATATTTGCAATTAATTTGTGTATGGGAATGACAATTCCTCGCTGTGTGGTAGAAAACGAGTTGGGAGGAAGGCATGAGCGAAAGCATTAGCGGTGTTATTTATTATAGTGAGGCGTTTAGATGATGGAACGAGAACTCAAGCGTGGATACGTATGGGTATGGATGGACACCGTGTATCTGTCGAGTGTAATTCTCGATAATCTTGTGATATAAAAAGTGTATCTGCAACGAGTGTTGGTATGTTTATAAAGTTTTATTGTTAAAAGTGAATGATTGAACGGGAAGTATGTTTTTGTACATTTATGAAGTTATGAATTTAAAATTTATGATTTTTAAGATTAAAAACGTGAAAAAACTTTTAAACAATTGTGGGAGTTTCTCATTTTTGCAAAACGACCGTAGTAGCAACTTGACGGTGACTGAGTACAGTGACAGTATGTTGTAAACATCGCCACACAGAAAATATAGCTGTGGAAAATTTTACTCGTTTTTACGGAGAATATTTATATGGGTTTTCACACTACATCCCTGGGAATGACGGGGCGTACTGACAGCTGTCGCACGGGGCATTGACCCTCGCGCATCTTACTCGAATCATTAACGACGTCTACAATATAGTTGAGATAATTCCTGCACGTAAGCGTGATTATATTTAAGATGACATAATAACTCATTTACATATACTGTCATTTACTCGCCATTATACAGATAAGTTAAGTCTACTTCACTGTAAACAGCCGTACAAGGTGACCCCGATCGTATAACGGCACGTAGCGGAAATAGGCGAGGCTGGTAAACAACTATGATTTATACCGCACTGCTGCGGGAACCAGAGACACGTGGAAACAGCGAGCTTTTTCGTAAACATATTTACTCCTCGCCACCGAGGATCATTCGATCAATACATACTTTTTGATGACGCAAGTGTATTAGGACACGGCTTGAAAGTAGGTTAACAATGTTGTCAAGTTGGCTCCTGGTTGCTGTTGATATGTTTTAGTTGTTGTTGGGGAGTACGTTTGCCACGTTTTATCGAACATCTGTCCTCGTCCATGTAAACAATTTGTGTCTTAGATAATCGGCCAGGACAAGGTATATCCGATATTGTTATAGGGGTCGGATGTCGTCTGCAGTAAATGTATCATTAGATCGGAGTTTGACATAAACTGGTACCCGGACAGGACAGCTATGATATATAAACTGTACGGGGACAGGACAGCTATGATATATAAACTGTACGGGGACAGGACAGCTATGATATCTAAACAGTACACGGACAGGACAGCTATGATATCTAAACTGTACACGGACAGGACAGCTATGATATATAAACTGTACACGGACAGGACAGCTATGATATCTAAACTGTACACAGACAGGACAGCTATGATATCTAAACTGTACGGGGACAGGACAGCTATGATATATAAACTGTACGGGGACAGGACAGCTATGATATATAAACTGTACACGGACAGGACAGCTATGATATATCAACTGTACGGGGACAGGACAGCTATGATATATAAACTGTACACAGACAGGACAGCTATGATATCTAAACTGTACGGGGACAGGACAGCTATGATATATAAACTGTACGGGGACAGGACAGCTATGATATATAAACTGTACACGGACAGGACAGCTATGATATATCAACTGTACGGGGACAGGACAGCTATGATATATCAACTGTACGGGGACAGGACAGCTATGATATATCAACTGTACGGGGACAGGACAGCTATGATATATCAACTGTACACAGACAGGACAGCTATGATATCTAAACTGTACACGGACAGGACAGCTATGATATCTAAACTGTACCCGGACAGGACAGCTATGATATCTAAACTGTACACAGACAGGACAGCTATGATATCTAAACAGTACGGGGACAGGACAGCTATGATATCTAAACTGTACACGGACAGGACAGCTATGATATCTAAACTGTACACGGACAGGACAGGTATGATATCTAAACTGTACGGGGACAGGACAGCTATGATATCTAAACTGTACACAGACAGGACAGCTATGATATCTAAACTGTACACGGACAGGACAGCTATGATATCTAAACTGTACACGGACAGGACAGCTATGATATATAAACTGTACACAGACAGGACAGCTATGATATATAAACTGTACACAGACAGGACAGCTATGGTATCTAAACTGTACACAGACAGGACAGCTATGATATCTAAACTGTACACAGACAGGACAGCTATGATATCTAAACTGTACACAGACAGGACAGCTATGATATCTAAACTGTACACAGACAGGACAGCTATGATATCTAAACTGTACACAGACAGGACAGCTATGATATCTAAACTGTACACAGACAGGACAGCTATGATATCTAAACTGTACACAGACAGGACAGTTATGATATATAAACTGTACACAGACAGGACAGCTATGATATCTAAACTGTACACAGACAGGACAGTTATGATAACTAAACTGTACACAGACAGGACAGCTATGCTATCTAAACTGTACACAGACAGGACAGCTATGATATCTAAACTGTACCCGCACAGGACAGCTATGATATCTATACTGTACACAGACAGGACAGCTATGATATCTAAACTGTACACAGACAGGACAGCTATGATATCTAAACTGTACACAGACAGGACAGCTATGATATCTAAACTGTACACAGACAGGACAGCCATGATATCTAAACTGTACACAGACAGGACAGCCATGATATCTAAACTGTACACAGACAGGACAGCCATGATATCTAAACTGTACACAGACAGGACAGCTATGATATCTAAACTGTACACAGACAGGACAGCTATGATATCTAAACTGTACACAGACAGGACAGCTGTGATATCTAAACTGTACACAGACTGGACAGCTATGATATCTAAACTGTACACAGACAGGACAGCTATGATATCTAAACTGTACACAGACAGGACAGCCATGATAACTAAAATGTACACAGACAGGACAGCCATGATATCTAAACTGTACACTGACAGGACAGCTATGATATCTAAACTGTACACAGACAGGACAGCTATGATATCTATACTGTACACAGACAGGGCAGCTATGATATCTATACTGTACACAGACAAGACAGTTATGATATCTAAACTGTACACAGACAGGACAGCTATGACATCTATACTGTACACAGACAGGACAGCTATGGTATATAAACTGTACACAGACAGGACAGCTATGATATCTATACTGTACACAGACAAGACAGTTATGATATCTAAACTGTACCCGGACAGGACAGTTATGATATCTAAACTGTACACAGACAGGACAGCTATGGTATATAAACTGTACACAGACAGGACAGCTATGATATCTAAACTGTACACAGACAGGACAGCTATGATATCTAAACTGTACCCGCACAGGACAGCTATGATATCTAAACTGTATACAGAGAGGACAGCTATGGTATCTAAACTGTACACAGACAGGACAGCTATGATATCTATACTGTACACAGACAGGACAGCTATGATATCTATACTGTACACAGACAGGACAGCTATGATATCTAAACAGTACACGGACAGGACAGCTATGATATCTAAACTGTACGGGGACGGGACAGCTATGATAACTAAACTGTACACAGACAGGACAGCTATGATATATAAATTGTACACAGACAGGACAGCTATGATATCTAAACTGTACACAGACAGGACAGCCATGATATCTAAACTGTACACAGACAGGACAGCCATGATATCTAAACTGTACACAGACAGGACAGCTATGATATCTAAACTGTACACAGACAGGACAGCTATGATATCTAAACTGTACACAGACAGGACAGCTGTGATATCTAAACTGTACACAGACTGGACAGCTATGATATCTAAACTGTACACAGACAGGACAGCTATGATATCTAAACTGTACACAGACAGGACAGCTATGATATCTAAACTGTACCCGCACAGGACAGCTATGATATCTAAACTGTATACAGAGAGGACAGCTATGGTATCTAAACTGTACACAGACAGGACAGCTATGATATCTATACTGTACACAGACAGGACAGCTATGATATCTATACTGTACACAGACAGGACAGCTATGATATCTAAACAGTACACGGACAGGACAGCTATGATATCTAAACTGTACGGGGACGGGACAGCTATGATAACTAAACTGTACACAGACAGGACAGCTATGATATATAAATTGTACACAGACAGGACAGCTATGATATCTAAACTGTACACAGACAGGACAGCCATGATATCTAAACTGTACACAGACAGGACAGCCATGATATCTAAACTGTACACAGACAGGACAGCCATGATATCTAAACTGTACACAGACAGGACAGCTATGATATCTAAACTGTACACAGACAGGACAGCTGTGATATCTAAACTGTACACAGACTGGACAGCTATGATATCTAAACTGTACACAGACAGGACAGCTATGATATCTAAACTGTACACAGACAGGACAGCCATGATATCTAAACTGTACACAGACAGGACAGCTATGATATATAAACTGTACACTGACAGGACAGCTATGATATCTAAACTGTACACAGACAGGACAGCTATGATATCTATACTGTACACAGACAGGACAGCTATGATATCTATACTGTACACAGACAAGACAGTTATGATATCTAAACTGTACACAGACAGGACAGCTATGATATCTATACTGTACACAGACAGGACAGCTATGGTATCTAAACTGTACACAGACAGGACAGCTATGGTATATAAACTGTACACAGACAGGACAGCTATGATATCTATACTGTACACAGACAAGGCAGTTATGATATCTAAACTGTACCCGGACAGGACAGTTATGATATCTAAACTGTACACAGACAGGACAGCTATGGTATCTAAACTGTACACGGACAGGACAGCTATGATATCTAAACTGTACACAGACAGGACAGCTATGATATCTATACTGTACACAGACAGGACAGCTATGATATCTAAACTGTATACAGACAGGACAGCTATGATATCTAAACTGTACACAGACAGGACAGCTATGATATCTTAACTGTACAAAGACAGGACAGCTGTGATATCTAAACTGTACACAGACAGGACAGCTATGATATCTAAATTGTACACGGACAGGACAGCTATGATATCTAAACTGTACACAGACAGGACAGCCATGATATCTAAACTGTACACAGACAGGACAGCTATGATATCTAAACTGTACACTGACAGGACAGCTATGATATCTAAACTGTACACAGACAGGACAGCTATGATATCTATACTGTACACAGACAGGACAGCTATGATATCTAAACTGTACACAGACAGGACAGCTGTGATATCTAAACTGTACGGGGATATGACAGCTATGATATCTAAACTGTACGGGGACATGACAGCTATGATATCTAAACTGTACACAGACAGGACAGCTATGGTATCTAAACTGTACACAGACAGGACAGCTATGGTATATAAACTGTACACAGACAGGACAGCTATGATATCTATACTGTACACAGACAAGACAGTTATGATATCTAAACTGTACCCAGACAGGACAGTTATGATATCTAAACTGTACACAGACAGGACAGCTATGGTATATAAACTGTACACAGACAGGACAGCTATGATATCTAAACTGTACACAGACAGGACAGCTATGATATCTAAACTGTACACGGACAGGACAGCTATGATATCTAAACTGTACACAGACAGGACAGCTATGATATCTAAACTGTACCCGCACAGGACAGCTATGATATCTAAACTGTACACAGACAGGACAGCCATGATATCTAAATTGTACACAGACAGGACAGCTATGATATCTAAACTGTACCCGCACAGGACAGCTATGATATCTATACTGTACACAGACAGGACAGTTATGATATCTAAACTGTACCCGCACAGGACAGCTATGATATCTATACTGTACACAGACAGGACAGCTATGATATCTAAACTGTACACAGACAGGACAGCTATGATATCTAAACTGTACACAGACAGGACAGCTATGATATCTAAACTGTACACAGGCAGGACAGCTATGATATCTAAACTGTACACAGACAGGACGGCTATGATATCTAAACTGTACACAGACAGGACAGCTATGATATCTTAACTGTACACAGACAGGACAGCTATGATATATAAACTGTACACAGACGGAACAGTTATGATATCTAAACTGTACACAGACAGGACAGCTATGCTATCTAAACTGTACACAGACAGGACAGCTATGATATCTAAACTGTACACAGACAGGACAGCTATGCTATCTAAACTGTACACAGACAGGACAGCTATGATATCTAAACTGTACACAGACAGGACAGCTATGATATCTAAACTGTACACAGACAGGACAGCGATGATATCTAAACTGTACACAGACAGGACAGCTATGATAACTAAACTGTACACAGACAGGACAGCTATATATATATGATATCTAAACTGTACGGGGACAGGACAGCTATGATATCTAAACTGTACACAGACAGGACAGCTATGATATATAAACTGTACACCGACAGGACAGCTATGATATCTAAATTGTACCCAAGTTAAGCAATGTCGAGCGGGATCAGACCACGGTGGGTTCGCTCGGTTGTAACCCGTTACGTAACTTTCGGCAACGTGTCAGTGTTCGGTGTATCATCCTGTACTGGTAACTAGAGGAGGGAGGAATAACAGGAATAATATGCGGCAATGCCAGTGTGTTAATAACGGATACCGCCTTATTGTGAACACCCCAACGGGTCATGTTTAGTCAGAAGCACTGAGCAGAGTTATTGATATACAATGTATACGTAAGATAAACTGTTTAAGATGTTGATTGGAAACGTGTAGACTCTTCTCGGGAAGTTGGAATGGTAAACAGTTTTGTTTTTTACATAATGGACAAGGTGCGCCACATCGTCGGTGACGTCACGCAATTGTGCATATCTCGGACGGGCACGTTAAATAAACATAACCAGGCGTTACAAAACATCGGCTAGGCTAGATATGTTTTCCATTTAAACCTGACCTGATCGTCATCAACAAGGTCAGACTGTTTGTATTGTGTCACGTTTGTCTTTAGCCCACTGTATATATAACATATATATATGTACATGTAGGTAGTGACTGTGTAATTTACTGTTTAATATATAGTGATAAGGATATATTTATAATGGTATATCAAACTGTACCATAGAGTTATGGCTGTACCATAGAGTTATGGCAAGCAGAAGATATAAACTGTTTAGTATAAAGTCTATAAACAGTATCTATTTCCAGAAAGTTTTACAACAGTTGTTCAAATAAACAAAGTATATTGCGGATTGGAAAACAAGCTGTAAGCTTATCAATAAACTGTTGACAATACTGACTTGCACACGAAACCGTAATTCTAACATACAATTGATATACTAGTAGTAACGAGGGCTAGCTATAAACAAGATGAAGATGTGAATGGAGACCCTTGTTTAGTTTAGTTTATTCAACTTGAAGCCTTACGGCTCATAAGTAACATAGAAGCATCAACATACACATATATACAATACGTAACTATTTGTTATAGAGGATGAACAAAACAGTAGGCGTAACTGGTGAAAAGCATCTGCAAACATTGATTTTAACAACAAAAGCACAATTTGTCAGAGTATTCAGGGGGTGGACAAAACAATAAACATAACTGGAGACGAGTACCTTAAGTCATTAATAAAAAGTAAATAATACAGTTTGTAAGAGTAGATAGATAGTAGTTACCAAACAATAGGTATAACTAATATAAGTATCTAGGATTTTTCAAATGCAAATATATACTTCGTGAGAATAATTACATGATGAACAAACAATATATATAAATAGATATAAATAGAGATAAGTAACTAACATCGTTAATACAACACTAAATACAAAGTGTACATAATTTAGATGAATAGCTAGGGTATGAACAAAAAATAGGTATAGCTGGAGATAAACACGTACAATACGATATTGATCTATACTAAAGGTTGGAATCCCGACCGTAGTAACCAGCTTGACTGTAAATATTTTCCAAGATTACATAACTCTTTTTCATTGTGAACAGAAAGCAATTGGACAAGTTTAAAAGAAGACGGGTCATTCCAATAATATTTTTTAATGAATCTTTTTCGAATATCAACATATAGTGGACAAATAAGGATGAAATGGAATTCGTCCTCTACTTGGTTCTGGTTGCAATAACGACATAACCATTTGACCTTGGAATATTGCGATACCGGCCTTCTTCTATATCAAGCTTATGCGATGAAAGTCTTAATTTTGAAATAAGTCTACGATACGGATCAGGAATAGATTTTGTTAGATAGAATTGCAGTGTGAAGGTGTCAACAATATATTTATACAGATAACATTTAGAAGATCTTTCAATAAATTCATTTCTTGCTTGAATAAAGCTTGTAAAAAGTACAATGAAAATACGACCAAATGTCTGTTTGACCTTGACCTGTGACATACTTTAATTTCAGAAAATGTTTGTGACTTTTGATATGTCAGGTGGATTGGACATCAAGGTAAATCTATGTAAGCCTTATTCTTGACTTTGACATTAACGTTAGTACACACTTTTCACGACTTTGACCTTCACGTTAGTACACACTTTTCACGACTTTGACCTTCACGTTAGTACACACTTTTCACGACTTTGACCTTCACGTTAGTACACACTTTCAGCAGTAGATCCAAAAGGTGTAATTGTCACATGACTATCACTAGAGAATATTATGTAAAGTTATAAATATAAGACCTAATATATTGTTGTTTCTAGATAAAAGGAAGTGGGTTTTATTTAATAGACTAAAAGATACTTCCTGCGGGTAGGAATTGCATGATATAGCAATTAGGGAACATTGAAGTGGTCATCATAAACAGATTATACCCAATGTTTAACACTGTCTGAACGTTTCAGTGATGTACTGGTCTTTTTAAGGTAATTCGTGTCATTTGGAGCTATATACGGACACACACACATATATATATATCACTTTAAATGAAGTAATAAGTGCAGTATGCACCGAATTATGAATATTAAACAACACATTTGATTCGTCAGGGAGCCTCGGGACCGAGATTAACACGTGTTACATGATATGTGTCAGACCGCTGGTTTCTGCGTCGTGGTCTGTGTGATTTGAAAGATGAGCAGAAATATTTATGTTTTCTGTCAAGTTTGTTAATATGTATAACTGATATGTATGGTGTTCCGTTAGGGCCAAATTTCCAGTATCGCTCCTTCGCTCCTTCGACCTAAACTCGAAGGAGCGAAAACACGATGGCGAAGGAGCGAAAATACGATGGCGAAGGAGCGAAAACACGATGGCGAAGGAGCGAAGAAACTTCGCTCCTTTCCATCGCTCCTTCGCCATCGTGTTTTCGCTCCTTAGCCATCGTATTTTCGCTCCTTGAAAGATGAGCAGATAAAACAAAATAAAAAAAATCAATTACTCCCCATCGAACTTCCGAACGCGAATGAGCGAAGGAGCGAAAATACGATGGCGAAGGAGCGAAAACACGATGGCGAAGGAGCGAAGAAACTTCGCTCCTTTCCATCGCTCCTTCGCCACCGTGTTTTCGCTCCTTCGCCATCGTATTTTCGCTCCTTCGCTCATTCGCGTTCGGAAGTTGGATGGGGAGTAATTGATTTTTTTATTTTGTTTTATGTGATGTACGCATAAGTGTTCCAAATGATTTTGCAGCTACCGTACCTTGAAGAGGCGCTTAAAGAATCTTGGTCTCAAGAAACGGGGAAATTGGAGTTAAAGTGAAATTGTCACCGCTATTAAGGTTAATATACAATCTCTCCAATAGTATGTTCCTTATAGTATTTCGACTGATCCTATTGTATGTATATACTGTATGTATCTTATCCAAGTTGAAAAAGTGGCTCAATGAACCGAACTAGTTATGAAAACTTCTCTCCGCCCACACTTCATTTCACTTTCAGTTTAATATACTTAGTAGTTATCTTATTACTGTTTTCCATTTGGGAAAATACATGTACCACTGAAATTTTTAGAGAGCACCCTTTTTGTCTAAGGGAAACTACTGAAAGTCGACGAAAACATAGGGCTAAAACTCACTGAATTGAAAGTGTTGATTAACCATTTTTGAAAATTGTAGAATCTATATGATAAAACAACAACATTTGACTCAAATTTAGTGTTTGCGTAATTAATTTTTTTCGTGTAAAACTCTAACAATTTATTTGCCTGGTAAGGTATTTAAGGCTTCATTTATAAACACTATTAAATCTTCATATCAAAAGGAGGAAATCGAAGGGAGTGGGAGGTTTTGGGATGCCGGAGCATGGCATAGCTGCTGGAAGGTACCTTACACTACACTCAATAATTCGTTATAGTTGCAGGGGATATATATACTTATATATGTGGTGTTATTCTGAAATGATTGTTTTCCAACTTTCTGGTGGCGTCACGTGACTAAGTCAGTGTTTCCAAATATAATATATGGTCGTTATTACTATATATGCAAGTAGATTGATATCTGAAATTAAGGATCAAATCATAGATAGAAAAGTAATATTTCTGAATGTTTGAAAGCTATATGTATTTCATTGTGGTGAACGATTACATTTTGTTCCTGTTCTTTGCAATATTATTCTCATTCAGAATCAAAGTATCGAGCACAACATTAATTTTGAACCTTAAAGTTGTGTACATTCAAATATATATGTATGTACATGAATTGGTAGTCTTTGTAGGTCAATTTTGTGCAAATTAATTCATCAAAATGATGTCGTATATCAATATATAGTGTACTAGTGACATTTTTCTAATTTCTGAAACCACTGAACGTAAATCAGGGAATGAAAAAAAGGACACTTTTCGAAACTACATATACCTCCATCGAACTTCTGAACGCGAAGGAGCGAAGGAGCGAAAATACAATGGCGAAGGAGCGAAAACACGATGGCGAAGGAGCGAAGTTCCATCGCTCCTTCGCCATCGTGTTTTTGCTCTGAACTTCGCTCCTTCGCCATCGTGTTTTTGCTCTGAACTTCGCTCCTTCGCCATCGTGTTTTCGCTCCTTCGCCATCGTATTTTCGCTCCTTCGCTCCTTTGCTCCTTCGACATCGTGTTTTCGCTCCTTCGCTCCTTCGCGTTTAGGTCGAAGGAGCGAAGGAGCGATATTGGAAATTTGGCCCTATCGCAACACCATAGATATGTGACTTAATTCAGAGGTAAATATGTTATTCACACGAGTTTTCTTAAATGATTTCGACCTAAACAAAATTTATTTATAAAGGAATTTCATTGTTGAAATCAGGACAAATACATGTACAAATGAAAATATTCCTCTTCAATTTAGAAAACATTACATTTATTTTGATTTTGTCATTTGACAGAATGTAAACACTTATCTACCAGACTGAGTGTAAACTCCCGTCTATAAGACTGAGTGTAAACTCCCATCTACCAGTCTGAGTGTAAACTCCCGTCTACCAGACTGAGTGTAAACTCCCGTCTACCAGACTGAGTGTAAACTCCCGTCTACCAGACTGAGTGTAAACTCCCGTCTACCAGTCTGAGTGTAAACTCCCGTCTACCAGACTGAGTGTAAACTCCCGTCTACCAGACTGAGTGTAAACTCCCGTCTACCAGACTGAGTGTAAACTCCCGTCTACCAGACTGAGTGTAAACTCCCGTCTACCAGACTGAGTGTAAACTCCCGTCTACCAGACTAAGTGTAAACTCCTGTCTACCAGACTGAGTGTAAACTCCCATCTACCAGACTAAGTGTAAACTCCCGTCTACCAGTCTGAGTGTAAACTCCCGTCTACCAGACTGAGTGTAAACTCCCGTCTATCACACTAAGTGTAAACTCCCGTCTACAAGTCTGAGTGTAAACTTCCGTCTACCAGACTGGGTGTAAACTTCCGTCTACCAGACTGGGTGTAAACTCCCGTCTACCAGACTGAGTGTAAACTCCCGTCTACCAGACTGAGTGTAAACTCCCGTCTACCAGACTGAGTGTAAACTCCCGTCTACCAGACTGAGTGTAAACTCCCGTCTACCAGACTGAGTGTAAACTCCTGTCTACCAGACTGAGTGTAAACTCCCGTCTTCCAGACTGAGTGTAAACTCCCGTCTATCACACTAAGTGTAAACTCCCGTCTACCAGACTGAGTGTAAACTCCCGTCTACCAGACTGAGTGTAAACTCCCGTCTACCAGACTAAGTGTAAACTCCCGTCTACCAGACCGAGTGTAAACTCCTATCTACCAGACAGAGTGTAAACTCCCGTCTACCAGACCGAGTGTAAACTCCTATCTACCAGACTGAGTGTAAACTCCCGTCTACCAGACTGAGTGTAAACTCCCGTCTACCAGACTGAGTGTAAACTTCCGTTTACCACACTGAGTGTTAACTCCCGTCTACCAGTCTGAGTGTAAACTCCCGTCTACCAGACTGAGTGTAAAATCCGGTCTACCAGACTGAGTGTAAACTCCTGTCCAGTGTAAATAAGATATGCGTGGCTTCATGGCTTCAGGATCAGTAAAGACCACCGGCACCTAAATCATGCATATACGCTTTGCAGTTCCTGATCGAGGACAAAGATCTCAGGGAGTCTGCCGGACTATCGCATATATACCGCTATGTATATATATACCGCTCAAGTTGAAATCCTCTCATTGTAATTGAGTAAAGTGGTCGATTATTTCCATCCTCACAGCCCTGCTCTGTCGACCTCGGAAGCGGCGACGCGACGGCGACAGAGCGAGATTAGTCTAATAATGTAGGTGACCGCTTATTTTTGATCTCTTTATGGAAAGATGTTTATTGCAGCTAAAATCTAATACCAGATTATCTCCTACTAGTTTGAAACATAGGACGAAGACATATCAAAGAAACAAAAATGATAGAACTCAGTTTTATTTATAATTTAGATAGTCAAATGCATGGGACCAGTCTTGTGAAGAAGCAATGGTTCAGATGGGGAAATTGGACTCAAAGATGAGTATGTGTTCGGTGATCTTCCTCCGATTGTGCCTTAAGTTCTTGGATCTGTTACATATCGAACATGGAATTTTCTTATTTTCAGTAGTGACTATTTCTTGAAGGTTCGTGTTTCAATGCAAGTTTTCCCGGGATGGATGAGGCCGTTTATGAAAAAGAGTAGACGAAGATGATATTCTTCTTAACTGAAAATATCGAGAACATTAAGTGCTGCTCTGTTGGGTTAATTCCGGTTCCAGCTGTCAGAACTATTTCATTGATGCTCTTATAACATTTGGCTTGGATTATCAGCCACCATGTATCACAGTTCCTACCGGATGGAACAGCCACTTGGCGGTAAACCGTCGCCATCCGTATGGCCATGCTTCTTATGCCACAATGGTCTCCAGAAGCGATGTGATCCCCGTTCTGACAAATACCACGTTAGTCTGGTAGTTTTGAATATTGTAGTTATCAAATGATTCAATTAAATTTCTTTACAGACGAATTTCAGCCCAAATGGGGCAACACAGATTAGTCAGAAAGACGGGATGATGGACATGGTTATCACAGCACATTCTATATATATATATATATTACTTCATTGATCACATATTAATATATATAATATCTTAATTAGATCTTAATTAAAAATCTAAGACATTGCTGTTTTGTATGATTCATTAGGGACATATAAACAGCAAATCAAGTCAAAACAGTGATATTTTACAAGCCTATAAATTCCTACTATGCAAAAAATCAAAATAATGGTGCAATTTCACAAAAGTAACCGCCATGGGGCTTGCTGTTGACATGCAATAGGTTAAGCTGTTTGTAAATTCAGGAAGACATGCAGTGTTTTAGGGGGACATAATTAGCTCATTTATATTGGTTATATTACACAAAATAGTCATGTCATTTCGCTCGCAAGAATCTAAAGCACAAAAAAGGAACATTGGTTGGACCAAATTTGACTTAATGATATGTTTAAACATTGTTTTTATTTTGACCTTGAAATGCAAATGGCAGTTGTGAACGATATAAGTCAAAGATGACATATAAGGAGGTATTTCTGCTTGTTTAGTTTGGGGTACAATTTGCATATTTCTTAAAAAGGCCCAAAACTCACCAGTTTAAATCGTTTGTCTTAAAGAATCATCTTACTAAGATCAGATGCCTTAAAAGGGTGATATAGGAGCATTTTTATTAATTGAAATGCCTCCCTTTGTGCCAAATTTGAGTAATATCATTCACAACCGCCATTTGCATTTCAATGTCAAAACAAAATAAGCGTTTATACGTACATAAAGTCAAATCCGGTTAATCAAATGATCCTACCCCGTGCTAAAGGCACTTGTCAGCATAACAACATGGCTATTTTTCGGGATTGATTATTTGTGTGACTTGAATTAGTCCATGTTACATCTTATCACAAAGTAACTCCATTGAACAGCAAATTATTGATGATTTTAAGAAAATGCATGTCCAAACAAACATTTTGGTATAATATATATACATGACTATTTTTCTGCAAATATTTATATATACATTGTATTTATACGATAAAATGAAGCATACGATGAAAATCACAGGCTTTCGGGAGTTGTATGTTTTAAAGTCTAACATTTTTGTAATGAAAACATACATAATGGCATTTTGTAACTCGCAACTCGCATTTTGCAACTCGCAACTCGCATTTTGCAACTCCCAACTCGAATTTTGCAACTCGCAACTCGCATTTTGCAACTCGCAACTCGCATTTTCCAACTCTCAACTCGCATTTTCCAACTCACAACTCGCAACTCGAAGAAAAGAAACGCTCATGTAGATGACTCTTAACCATACATTTGTCTGGTTGTTATAGGGCTACCTCATGTTACATATGTAACGTAAATATTTTTTCATAATTACTGAATTTGTTACATGTTGTTAAATTGATGTCTTTGAAGTGTGCATGCAAATATTTTAAGAAACATGGGTGACCTGCTAGACTTGCCACCAGCCCCTAAGTTTTTTGTTAAATTCTAGAATCAGACATATCCTAGTGACCAAAATCATAAAGGTCAATTTTATTTATACTTTTAATATTATAGAGACAGGGAGCCAGTCTAGTGACCTGCTTGTGTTCTGGTTAGCTACAATAGACTCGACATTCAGGCTAGCCCAGTACACTTCGTGGATGATAGACTCGACATTCAGGCTAGCCCAGTACACCTTGACCTGGCTGTACTCACGCTATCAGTGTTAAACTGGGTCAGTCGCTCTCCTGTGTCCTTATCCTCACCTCGGATTCCAGTATGGCATGTTTACCCGAATGCTCACTGGAGCAAGGACAGACAACAAGGAGTGTGTTTGTTGTTGTATCGGAGATATAAGTTTGTATAATATGTATGGATAGATTAACGAAAGGCCCAAACATGTCACCGATTCTCCCTCTTTAGTAAACGTATAATTTGCGGTGGACCGGGAGTTGATGAAGACTACTTGTCAGTATGGGATTGTATTGATGTTTCCCGCGGAATACTTCGTCTCCAGTCGACCTGTAGGGTATCTGACCGAATTACCCACGCGTTACAACAACAACAACACAGCCCCACTGAACTCCTGGCCAATGCTCCACGACAAGCAGCAGTGTGATGGGTGTGTATACGTTTTTTGTATCACGCTCGCAGCCATAGTAGGAATATAAACAGATAATTCATTCCCTCAAATTGCGTGGCAACGTATTAAAATACACGAAGGGAGTCGAAGGAATGACGGTGGTGTTTGAGGGAGAAAAAACTCATTTATTCATCTATTTATTTAACGGGGTCAGCATCTGCTTTGGCCTTTCTGCTGACGATATATGGAATATGAGGGGCCTGACCCACAATACTTCATGTCTGGTGATAGGTAGTAAATGTTTTTTTTCTGGAATATAAGGGGCCTTCATGTCCAGTGATAATGTAGGTAGCCGTTGTTTTTTTTGTGTCTGGAAGATAACGGGCCTGACCTACGTTATTTCCTGTCCGGTGATAGGTAGCCATGGTCTTTCTGATCTGAACATATCCTAGGGAAAGACTACGACATTTATTCTATTGTTTACCGTTTATTGCTTATGTTAAAAGTTTTAGTGTGTTTTGTTTTGTTTTTGTTCGCTTGCTAGTTTCTAGGCAATACCCACTGATATTATTCGATTGCATTTTGATAACTGATCAAGCTAATTGGGCAACACAGGGGTTAGAAGTCCGTCAACTCTGCAGTGATAAAGACAGATTTTGGTTCCTCTGTAATCAAATAGAACAACTGATATAGACTAGGTCACCCGAGTAAAGTCAGATAACGTAGCATACATACAATTGAGATTATCTGTGCAGGGAAAATATACCTCATCCAGAGAGGGGGGAAACCTAGGCAACGAGAGGAAACATCGCGGAGATTATCTGTACAGGGAAAATATATCCTCATCCAGAGAGGGGGAAACCTAGGCAACGAGAGGAAACATCGCGGAGATTATCTGTACAGGGAAACTATATCCTCATCCAGAGAGGGGGAAACCTAGGCAACGAGAGGAAACATCGCGGAGATTATCTGTACAGGGAAAATATATCCTCATCCAGAGAGGGGGAAACCTAGGCAACGAGAGGAAACATCGCGGAGATTATCTGTACAGGGAAAATATACCTCATCCAGAGAGGGGGAAACCTAGGCAACGAGAGGAAACATCGCGGAGATTATCTGTACAGGGAAAATATATCCTCATCCAGAGAGGGGGGAAACCTAGGCAACGAGAGGAAACATCGCGGAGATTATCTGTACAGGGAAAACATATCCTCATCCAGAGAGGGGGAAACCTAGGCAACGAGAGGAAACATCGCGGAGATTATAATAACACTACATTCTCACATAACACATGGGTACTAAGACAAGGCATGACATTAATACACTAAACAAGCGCCGTGACCTTTATACACTCATACTAGACATAAGTACGGGGCACGCTGCAATATTGTCCTATGGTATATGCCATGGAGGTTCATATGCATAAAAAACAAAGTAATATTTTAACAAGACCAGTGGCAAGGAGAAGAATGGAAATCCCAAATTAATAAGATGACTTCCCACAGTGACGAGAATACCAACACTACTCTAGCAATATATATACTATAAAGGAGTACGGGGCACTTTAGTGTACCCTCAACAACTACCAGGCCGCCTCTATGGCTGGTACACAGTGTCTGTCCCTGACCGCGATCTGTCAACTTACATTACACAAGGGTAAAGCCTTGCTTGGTATCTACACAACCCTAAATAGGGTGTAATGTTATTTTGGAATGTTCCCGAGGAATCATGCTTCATAAATAAACCTGTATGTTATACAGATAAAGTGATTATATAATCTTGATTCATACGGTATCCTATGTAAGGGCTGTGCTTCATATTTATAAATAAAAAGGAAGGGTGATAGGTTATGAAAAAAGAGACATCCTAACTCAAAATCACGATAACACAAATTATAACCTAAATATAAATTTACACGGAACCCTAGAAAACGAATGTTGGTTGATGGATTTGATTGTAAGTATAAAATTGCCGATATCGGTATGGATTCTAGATCAATTATATTATCAAGTGAATTGGTTATGTTGTGTTTGATTTGTACATATTTTATCTAATTGTCCAACTCAAAGATGCTGAATGTCATTCTGTTTCCCTAGTGAATCTGGAATTCACATAGTTTTTGATGACTTAAGTCTATTATAAAGGTAAACCTCGACAGTCTATCCTTTTTATTAATAGATGGAAATTCGTATGTCTGCTCATTCTTTAGCAATCGAAACCGGCCGCTACAAGAATATTAATCGACATAAGAGATATTGTATAATTTGTAAGTCAACGACTGAAGCAGAGGATGAATACCATTTTATATTGAAATGTAACACGTACAATAACTAAGACGTCGTCTCATTAAAAAAATATTACTGGCAGAAACCTTCAATGTTTAAATTGATACAGTTATTGAATGTAAATAATATCAAAGAGCTAACTCGTTTAGGCAAATTTATTTTCGAAGCTAATAAGATTCGAGCCGCATGTCTTTAACTTGTTCATTTCCCCCTACATTCGCTCCATATATTTTAACTTGATACACATAAGTATTTCACCATACAATCAGATCTGCCTGATCTCAACGAGGGATGGGCGAGTTTCTGGTAGGGGTATCCCCAACCACTCTCGCATCTCCCTCACCGTTGAGATCATTCATTTGGATCAAATACATAGTTTTTAATATACTGTTATTATATCAATATTATATGTAACCAATAGTACATGATTTGACTAAGTATAGACTTTTATATTTAATATAAGTTATTGAGTGTAACTTATGTCAGTGAATTGTATCATGCAAATCTTATTTTCGAAGCCAATAAGATCCTGGCTATATATACAGATTCTTAACTCGTTCTCCACTTTGTAAATTGTATTGCTGTTCACGTACATTACGATTTTGTATATTATAATATGTACTAATGGGCAATATGGCCCACAGTTAATAAAGAAATTGAAATTTAACTGATTTTGCTGACATTCTATTTTACAGTATTCCCCTGCGGTGAAGTTGATCTATCGTTAACCTGAACGGTGTTGTTTACACACCGAGGTGACCTTGTGCCAGTAGATGCTTGTTTTGACGGCAACATGATATATTGAAACTGTCTACGTGACGGTTACAGACTGTTTCTATGCTGTGTAATGGTCATCCGGTGTCAAAACCGGGTCAGTTCGTCTGTCCGGAATGCATCACGTGGTAATTGTGTGTTATTACCCATGTGAAGATTTGTTTCCGGTCAGTGATGTTCCGATTTTCCATGAGTACCATTTCCTACACATTAGGTTTTATATTGTTCAGTTTTGGGAGGCTGTGTGTCCAATTGTGTATTGCATATTTCACAGTTCTAATTACAAGTTGATGGCATTGCTTATTACAAACATTCATAACACTTATTCTGGATGCAAGCTCACTCTCCTCTACAAATTTTCGTATAATTTCAAAGTTGGTAACCGACAAAATGGAGTAATTTCACTTCATCGAGACACACTTCTCTAACTTGGCCCTGGTCGAGACAGACTAGACCAGGGGTCCAGGGGACAGAACCTAAAGTCTTCCCAACAATGTAATGTGAGAACGCTGACCTTAAAGTCAAACGTGAGGCGGAGTGAAAGGAGACACAGGAATAAGAAAGTTGGTATAAATACCCCAGATAAGATAGCAAATTCAGTCTTCTTTTACGAATCTCCCAATGCTTATGGTGACATAATATACGATTCTTTCGTCCTACTGCAGGGCAGTGATCCCTACTCCTGAACTTTCGGTGGTTTTGAAATGTCATATTGGATTTATGAAGAGTAAAAGCTAGATTTTTAATTTCAAACACAGAAATGCACGTCCAAGTGGCAATGTGAAGTAAAATATACAGGAGAAGTCACCTGGTATTCGGTTATCTTGTTTGATTAGAACAAGGGGGTGTTTTGGGGCGACAGCAAGGACAGTGTTCTTTGCTGTTTTCTAACACGGGAACAATGTTCTTATCGCCCTCAATCGACGACACCAACATGTCCCTGGAACAAGAATATCAAACCATCTCCACAGCAAGAACAGGAAACACAAAGATGGCGACACAGTGCTAAAGTAAACTGTCAAACGTCTGTATGTTTTTCATATTGTGTTCAATAAACACCGCTGATTTGGGGAAATGCTTTACTATTCTTATGAATGATATCAGGTCAACACAAAATAACTGACAAAGTCATTGCTTGGCGTATATGTCCTCTTGTCTTTAATTAGTGTTGTCAAGGAAGCCTCTATTGATATAGGCAGCTATCCTGTTAGTGGACATTAAACAGCATAAACATTTAAATAACGAAACAAAAACAGACAACCAAGGTGTTCGTATATAGACACTTGGTGGTGACGTGGTCAAACACTAGATGGTGTTTGTGGTCATGATCACTTTCATATGGTCTCTCGTTTAGTGATATGAACATTTGATAAAAAGATAGCAGTTATACTTTAGGAAACGGAGCATTTTACAGAAACAATTTTATGATATTTCTTTAGACTCACCAATACCTATTGTTGATTTCTAGAATCAGTTATCTTATCAAGTACAATTAATTTTATTTTGAACATTGTTGATTGCTATCATGAATGCTGAATTGCGTTTGTTTATATGTTATTAAAAACATATTGTTCTGTCGTACCTGCATGCACTATACACATGGTACTTGGAGAGGATTACATTTGCTGTACGTCATGAGGAGGCATATATTATTTACTTAATCTCTCGCTGAAATCTCGGTCAGTGAAGAAAAGTAATGTATGTTTGCAGATATCACCACAAATATTGACAGTGCTCACTGTCCAACATGCTTCTCGTGGCTGCATGTTTTTATAAACATTGTGATATGTGTAAACGGTTACAGAGTTTGGTGTTAGGAGGAGAGTCTGGCCCCAGTTATACAGTAGAACCTAGGCGATGCTGTAAGCTGTATCGATACTATCCCGGACCGTATAACTAACTACATCAGTGTCTATCGATTTTTGGGGTTTCTAGAGTAGACTGGTCTCGGAGAGAATGAGTCATCCCTGTTATTGTACACGGTCACAAAGGTCACACAGAAAGGACACACAATTGCTGAGATCAGCAAATTGTTTTATGTCGAAAAAGAGTTGTTTACATTGGTCTGCAGACGAACCGATGGTCGTAATCATCGGATATCTGACAGTTTTATTGTTATGTTAAGAGAAATACCTTCTTTTTACTAAACATGTATTATCTTCCATCTTGGCAGGAACCGCATCTTTCTGCCACCAATAAACTTTAACTGAATACATTTAACTTTATTTATAAGATAAGATGGCGAATAGAAAATGTGCAAGTGCACGTCTGTCCCTTACATCAACTATCTCGGTCAGTCGGCTGTCTGAGTCCTTACATCAACAAACTATCTCGGCCAGTCGGCTGGCTGAGTAATTACATCAACAAACTATCTCGGCCAGTCGGCTGACTGAGTCCTTACATCAACAAACTATCTCGGCCAGTCGGCTGACCGAGTCCTTACATCAACAAACTATCTCGGCCAGTCGGCTGACTGAGTCCTTACATCAACAAACTATCTCGGCCAGTCGGCTGGCTGAGTCCTTACATCAACAAACTATCTCGGCCAGTCGGCTGTCTGAGTCCTTACATCAACAAACTATCTCGGCCATTCGGCTGACCGAGTCCTTACATCAACAAACTATCTCGGCCAGTCGGCTGACTGAGTAATTACATCAACAAACTATCTCGGCCAGTCGGCTGACTGAGTCCTTACATCAACAAACTATCTCGGCCAGTCGGCTGTCCGAGTCCTTACATCAACAAACTATCTCGGCCAGTCGGCTGACTGAGTAATTACATCAACAAACTATCTCGGCCAGTCGGCTGACCGAGTCCTTACATCAACAAACTATCTCGGCCAGTCGGCTGTCTGAGTCCTTACATCAACAAACTATCTCGGCCAGTCGGCTGACTGAGTACTTACATCAACAAACTATCTCGGCCAGTCGGCTGACTGAGTAATTACATCAACAAACTATCTCGGCCAGTCGGCTGACTGAGTAATTACATCAACAAACTATCTCGGCCAGTCGGCTGACTGAGTCCTTACATCAACAAACTATCTCGGCCAGTCGGCTTGCTGAGTCCTTACATCAACAAACTATCTCGGACAGTTGGCTGACTGAGTCCTTACATCATGTGACCATGAACACTGCAGTGACAATGATGACGTCAGAGGGTTGCTTGTCCGGGATAAACAATCTTATAGCGACGAGCTTTTATTGTTTTGCAACTTGAAAGGATTCTCATCGATAATACAATACATAATAATGATATACTTATTTTATATAACACGTAATGATATACTTATCTTATATTACAATGTTACGATATACTTATTTTATATAACATGTAGCATGTTTTGATATACTTATTATATATACATGTAGCATGTTTTGATATACTTATTATATATACATGTAGCATGTTTTGATATACTTATTTTAAGTACAATGACGTAAATAGAAAATTCTGTACCCTATTTGGACTATCTGATTTAAGTATTTTTTTGTTCATGAACAACTGTTTTTGAACCATATTGATAATTTGGACAAAGTAAGTACAATTAAAGCCTAATATATTACGTGTATCAATACTACGTTGTTGGAACCAATGGTGCATACACAGTAGTAATACATTATTAGAGTTTCAATGGTATATAATATATATTCCACACGGAATAGATTCAGATTCTTTATTTGCTTAAGTTTTACAACTTATCACAATAACACAAGACATGATACATTATATACAAAGGCAAACATAACAGCACAAGTATCTACCTGGCACACAACTTTCACCATACGCCTCTCGCCCATTCAATCTATTTGAAATAAGATGTAATTAGTGAATAGAACAGTATATGTTATAAGTAGTTTATTGATAAATCAGTTATACATAGGCGATGTCTAGGTCGACATTGACCTTGTTTATTCCACAGTAAGTACAGAGAGAAGTCTGTGATGACGTCATCGATTAGCTTGTGTACACAAATCAATGAGTGGTGCTATGACCGACTTGTGGTTGTTATCGTCATGTTTTTTAACATCCCGATCTCTTACGTGTTGTTTGATGGAGGTATATTTAGGACAAATACTGTGTGTATGTATATACTGAGAGTCAGTTGATTCACCGAATTTTATTGATAGATTTATTAAAGCAACTTACAAAAGATCGATTTGAAGTAAATTTTATTGAATGCAAATTAATTGGACGTATTGGCAGGACTGGTCGTATTTAATTTCCCTCAATGATATTTCAATTTGAATAATAATGGACATTAAGAATATATTATTCACTAGTTACTAATGACAGAAACATAATATGTGTGTTGTTTTTTGTAATACTGACATACGTCACATCAGCTATGGTTTTGGTCCACGATAGGAGCTATCTGATTTCGCTGTGTAAAGAGGCTTATGCAGATAATATCAAATCTTTTTAAGGTAGCAGATTCAGACGGCTATGTAATACAGACTCTAAAATCAAGATCAGGCGAGATAAGACATGTCCAGATAATAGGATCCGTTTACAGTATCCAACACCTACGTAAATATTCAGAGTTACTATCTGGCAAAGCAGTGGTTAAAAATGCAAATAAACTGCTGACACTAAAACGTCATTACCCTAAGAAAGAAAGCATGATCATGCATTTGGACTGTTCTGTTTACGGGTATCCATCGTATTGTCATAGATAGGGTGTGTATTGTCCACGTTTTTTCTGTCAAAAATATTTTTGTCAAATGTTGGAAGAATAGAATCAATAAACGAATGTTGAGAGATGTACCTGTATAATAGGAGGACCAATAGAGTAGTGTCTACCATTGACTCCGTATTTACTGGATAAATGTTTTGTATAAAGAATGTTTAGGATTATTTACCAGATTATTAAGCGGCTATAAGACCGGATTAACACTTAACAAATAAAAAATATCTCTTTCGTAAACAGTTTTTGTTTATCACTTTCTGATCTGGGTTGAACAAATCTGGTTTCTGTAGTTTTTACGAATCCATTTGACCAATACGCTACTTAGTTTTCTACCAGAATGACTTAATCAACAATTATCTTCCGGGAGATTTTAATTTCTACCGTGATAAGTTAAATGTTGAATGTCTTGTGGTTAAATATTTAATATTTAAGGTAACTATTTTGTGATATATACCTGCTCCTGTACAGGGTTTATCTCCTATACGAGGTTTCATTGTGTCTTTCCTTTTGTTTTGAGGTTTAACTATTTCCCCCGTGTTTTCTCATATCATGATTCTCGTTTTGATTTTATTTGATACTTTCTATGTTCCTTCATGTGTCTTTACACTACATAGTTCATATTGAGCAGTGCCAGAACATAATGTGTTCGTTGGCGTTGTATTGGGAGTAATACTAGCACTGTCACTTTGAAGCTTATATACTTCCTTCTCGAATCGCACGAGACCTTCGTGATAAGCAAACATTTTGGTGATGCTGGGATTTTTCTTTACTATCATACATAAGGCAACTTTAAAGTTTGAATACAAATTGATTTTTTCGGTACGATTTTATATTCCCGACTTTTCTTGATCTTAAAGCAATTGCGAAACAATCTATATCAACTTATATTAATGACAGTTGTTGGCCCGAAAGAAGTGTCGGATGAAACCGGAGTGGCCAGAAATGATACCTCAGTGGTCGGACAGGTGATTCCGTATCTTTCACGCCCGATCGGGGAATCGAACCACGGTGGCTTAAGTGAAAGGCGAGTGTACATGTGCTACCACTGCTCCGGTCAACCACCTACTTTCTCGACTTGCCTTCCAGATTCCCACGTGTCCGACTCCTAGCCACACTGACGGGGTCTAGAAGGCCAGGGAATAGTATGACGTAGTCTTATTTATTATCACAATGTATCGGAGTTTTTTCCCCGCATTTATTACAAATTGATTACTATAACAATTGATGACGTCACGATACTTCGTATTTAAAACATTGTCATGTCGACATTTCAGCATCCTGATTAATTGAATTGAGATAGTGATAATTATCAAATTAACGCATATTATAAATAAACGTTTTCTCTGGGTGTCGTCATTTTGACAAAATGCAACAAAGACACAACCATGTATGTAGTTCCGTAACTCGACACATTGGAGGAGAACACCACATACAATTACCTAACAGACCGACTGGTCCTGGTCAAACATCAATATGTTAAACGGTACATTGAAGTATGAAGGATTTCAGTTGTCTAGATTACACAAGTGATATATATAATTATCAAACATCAATATGTTAAACGGTACACTGAAGTACATTTTGTATGAAGGATTTCAGTTGTCCAGATTACACAAGTGATATATATAATTATCAAACATCAATATGTTAAACGGTACATTGAAGTATGAAGGATTTCAGTTGTCTAGATTACACAAGTGATATATAATAATCAAACATCAATATGTTAAACAGTACACTTAAGTATGAAGGATTTCAGCCTGTACAACGTCACACCAGGTCGGTTGTTTGAGTAATTATAGAAAGATATTTCTTTGATTTGTCTGTCCTCATTAACAGTTTTAAGTTTTACGTTAACTTCAAAATAATTAAGATTTCGATGGAATATCCAGGTGTGCGATTTAAGTATTAAGTACAAGCGTATGTATACATTGAAATCAATGAGTATGTATATATAGAAGTCAATGGTGTATTGTGTCGGTGTTCACATGGTATAAAGATTTAACGATCCTAAAGTCACCAAAAATGATTTAGTACTCTGTATATAGTCTCCTCATTGTTGATTTAGGAGTGTGGGCAATGTGATACGCCGAGAAACTCGGTGAAATAAACAAGTGTCAAAGACAAAAAAGGAACAGGAAATTTCAGAATAAATTTGAATACGGTAAGGTCTTAATTGTTATGCTGTGGGTATTAATTTGACACAAACACCTGTCGTGCATGTTAACGACTGATAAGGAGAATACTTTATGTAGCCTGGTGGTTGGTGTCGTGAGGTGATGTTTGTGGTCCCTTGGCCTCGTAAATCAACAGACATACAGTTACAATAATCCGGCAATTTTAGGTGTTGTACTATGGATTTACTTGTACCAGTCGAGAGGTGTGTCCGATAAAGTGTAGACAGTCCACGTGTCGTAAATCGATCGTGTTACGTGATGAGGACACTTGTCGTGTGACGTGTGGAGGACTCTTGTCGAGAGGTGTGTCCGGTAAAGTGTAAACAGACCACGTGTCGTAAATCGGTCGTGTGACGTGTGGAGGACACTTGTCGTGTGACGTGTGGAGGACACTTGTCGGGAGGTGTGTCCGGTAATGTGTAAACAGGCCACGTGTCGTAAATCGGTCGTGTGACGTGTGGAGGACACTTGTCGTATGGAGGACACTTGTCGAGAGGTGTGTCCGGTAATGTGTAGACAGACCACGTGTCGTAAATATGTCGTGTGACGTGTGGAGGACACTTGTCGAGAGGTGTGTCCGATAAAGTGTAGACCGACCACGTGTCGTTAATCGGTCGTGTGACATGTAGAGGACACTTGTCGAGAGGCGTGTCCGGTAATGTGTAGACAGACCACGTGCCGTAAATATGTCGTGTGACGTGTGGAAGACACTTGTCGAGAGGTGTGTCCGGTAAAGTGTAGACAGATCACGTATCGTAAATATGTCGTGTGACGTGTGGAAGACACTTGTCGAGAGGTGTGTCCGGTAAAGTGTAGACAGATCACGTATCGTAAATATGTCGTGTGACGTGTGGGAGACACTTGTCGAGAGGTGTATCAGGTAAAGTGTAGACAAACCACGTGTCGTAAGTCGGTCGTGTGACGTGTGGAGGACACTTGTCGTGTGACGTGTGGAAGACACTTGTCGAGAGGTGTGTCCGGTAAAGTGTAGACCGACCACGTGTCGTAAATCGGTCGTGTGACGTGTGGAGGACACTTGTCGTGTGACGTGCGGAGGACACTTGTCGCGAGGTGTGTCCGATAAAGTGTAGACAGACCACGTGTCCGATGTGTCACACATACAGTAACACTCTCTGTGTAGGACATGGGGTGATTCTGGGTGTAAATTGTGAACTGACGTAGCTGATGAGTCATGATATATAAGTATTGAGCATATAAATGTCTATCTTCAATTAAAATTAATCAGCGGGAAACATGATATATGTTATATGATAGCCAGTGAAGTGTGATAAAGTTAATCACTGTCTGTAGCGATTTACAAAAGATTATTTGTACCACCTTTCATCTACTTCAGGACACGAAGAGACCAACAGAGTTACATTTATTGTAATATTGATATTTCTGTTGTATATCTTTTTCAGATAACTATTCCGTAATGCCATTACTGGACAGCAGATTATTAACCCACCATTATCAGATGGTGGGCTATTCAAATCGCCCTGAGCCCGTGGTCAGTGGTCAGTCGGTCGTCAGTCTGTCGTCCGTCCGTCCGTCCGTAAACAGCCCTTGTTATCGCCATTTCTTGAAAAGTGCTGGAGAGATATTCCTCAAACTCCATGTGTATGTTCCCCTGGGACCCTAGTTGTGCCTTTTGAATTTAGAATTTGATCAATATGGGCGACAGGCGACCTTCTTGGATTTTGAGAATTGAAGTTTGTTATCGCTATTTCTCGAAAAGCACTGGCAGGATATTCCTCAAACTTCATTTGTAGGTTCCTCTTGATCCCTAGTTGAACCATTTGAATTCAGATTTTTGAGCAGAAAAAACACAAAGGCCGACAGGCGGCCATTTTGGATTTTGAGAATTGAAGATTATTATCGCTATTTCTCAAAAAGTACTGGAGTGATAATCTTCAAACTTCATTAATAGGTTCCTCTTGGTCCCTAGTTGTGCCAATTGAATTTGGATTTTTGAAAAAAAAAACAAGATAGCTGATAGGAAGCCATCTTGGATTTTGAGAATTAGAGTTCGTTATCGATATTTATTGAAAAGTATTGAAGGAATGTTTCTCAAGCTCCACATGTAGGTTCCGTGTCTTCATCTTATCAGATTAGTAAGAGGAAAAAAAGAAAGAAGGGAAAATATTAGGGATGATCAGTCGGACATTGAACCTATCAAGGTCATTGAATGGTGGGCGCAAAGATCCCCCCTTGGATTTCGAGTTTTGTTCTGTTAGGATTAATATGTTATATGTTATATTAAAGTTATACATGGTAGATAGTTTTACAGGGGCCCTAATATACGGGGTTCGTCCGTATAGTTAGAATTGACTTGATGAAACATAAAGGTTTCATGAATCTGAGTCATGGATGAGTTTATACAAAAGAATGGGATGATTTAAAATCAGTAATTTTTGTGTAATTAGATCACCGCTGACAGGAGTCCTATTTACATGATAAACATTTAATATTGCACTGTAACAGGAATTGAGTTTCACACATGTCGTTATAAATCCTGTCCGTGATGATTTAGATACGTACAATTAAAATGTCGTCATCTCTCTGGCGAACAGTTACATAACAATGTCAAGAAAAGAAGGCGTGACAAGAAACACAAATCATTTACAACAATAAGACAGTCTGATTTCACCAGGCTGAAAGGTTTATACGGACAGTAGTTAAATAACGAATAGGATGGTAAAGTCCGGCGGTTTTATCTACACGGCCATTAAGAACATCAAGCACTGTACGTTATTGTTTTATCGAATGTTTTGTTTGCCAGACAATAAACATTTTGTTAATTCATCATGTCGAAAGAACAAAAAGCTTGACATAATGAAATGGTATGACAGGTGTAGTCAATGGAGCCGGAGACGCATACCATTCCGGAACACCTGGTATTATTCTACCTGTACAGTTTCATCGCCTTCTGCATAATCTTATTGTGCTTCTCTTTTGTTCTCATTTTATCGACTTTGAGTTAGAATTGTAGCCTGTTTAGTTTACTCGACATTCCAGTATCTGGTAGGCGGTTTGATGATTTTGAGTTAGAATTGTAGTCTGTTTACTCGACATTCCAGTATCTGGTAGACGGTTTGATGATTTTGAGTTAGAATTGTAGTCTGTTTACTCGACATTCCAGTATCTGGTAGACGGTTTGATGATTTTGAGTTAGAATTGTAGTCTGTTTACTCGACATTCCAGTATCTGGTAGGCGGTTTGATGATTTTGAGTAAGAATTGTAGTCTGTTTACTCGACATTCCAGTCTCTGGAAGGCGGTTTGATGATTTTGAGTTAGAATTGTAGTCTGTTTACTCGACATTCCAGTATCTGGTAGGCGGTTTGATGATTTTGAGTTAGAATTGTAGTCTGTTTAGTTTACTCGACATTCCAGTCTCTGGTAGACGGTTTGATGATTTTGAGTTAGAATTGTAGTCTGTTTACTCGACATTCCAGTCTCTGGTAGACGGTTTGATGATTTTGAGTAAGAATTGTAGTGTGTTTACTCGACATTCCAGTATCTGGTAGGCGGTTTGATGACTTTGAGTTAGAATTGTAGTCTGTTTACTCGACATTCCAGTATCTGGTAGGCGGTTTGATGATTTTGAGTAAGAATTGTAGTCTGTTTACTCGACATTCCAGTCTCTGGTAGGCGGTTTGATGATTTTGAGTAAGAATTGTAGTCTGTTTACTCGACATTCCAGTCTCTGGTAGACGGTTTGATGATTTTGAGTTAGAATTGTAGTCTGTTTACTCGACATTCCAGTATCTGGTAGGCGGTTTGATGATTTTGAGTTAGAATTGTAGTCTGTTTACTCGACATTCCAGTATCTGGTAGGCGGTTTGATGATTTTGAGGTAGAATTGTAGTCTGTTTACTCGACATTCCAGTCTCTGGTAGGCGGTTTGGTGATTTTGAGTTATAATTGTAGTCTGTTTTCTCGACATTCCAGTCTCTGGTAGGCGGTTTGATGATTTTGAGTTAGAATTGTAGTGTGTTTACTCGACATTCCAGTATCTGGTAGGCGGTTTGATGATTTTGAGTTGGAATTGTAGTGTGTTTACTCGACATTCCAGTATCTGGTAGGCGGTTTGATGATTTTGAGTTAGAATTGTAGTCTGTTTACTCGACATTCCAGTCTCTGGTAGGCGGTTTGGTGATTTTGAGTTAGAATTGTAGTCTGTTTAGTTTACTCGACATTCCAGTCTCTGGTAGGCGGTTTGATGATTTTGAGTTATAATTGTAGTCTGTTTACTCGACATTCCAGTCTCTGGTAGGCGGTTTGATGATTTTGAGTTATAAATGTAGTCTGTTTACTCGACATTCCAGTCTCTGGTAGGCGGTTTGATGATTTTGAGTTAGAATTGTAGTCTGTTTACTCGACATTCCAGTCTCTGGTAGGCGGTTTGATGATTTTGAGTTAGAATTGTAGTCTGATTACTCGACATTCCAGTATCTGGTAGGCGGTTTGATGATTTTGAGTTAGAATTGTAGTCTGTTTACTCGACATTCCAGTCTCTGGTAGGCGGTTTGGTGATTTTGAGTTATAAATGTAGTCTGTTTACTCGACATTCCAGTATCTGGTAGGCGGTTTGGTGATTTTGAGTTATAAATGTAGTCTGTTTACTCGACATTCCAGTATCTGGTAGGCGGTTTGGTGATTTTGAGTTATAAATGTAGTCTGTTTACTCGACATTCCAGTCTCTGGTAGGCGGTTTGGTGATTTTGAGTTATAAATGTAGTCTGTTTACTCGACATTCCAGTCTCTGGTAGACGGTTTGATGATTTTGAGTTTGAATTGTAGTCTGTTTACTCGACATTCCAGTCTCTGGTAGGCGGTTTGATGATTTTGAGTTTGAATTGTAGTCTGTTTACTCGACATTCCAGTATCTGGTAGGCGGTTTGATGATTTTGAGTTAGAATTGTAGTCTGTTTACTCGACATTCCAGTCTCTGGTAGGCGGTTTGATGATTTTGAGTTAGAATTGTAGTCTGATTACTCGACATTCCAGTATCTGGTAGGCGGTTTGATGATTTTGAGTTAGAATTGTAGTCTGTTTACTCGACATTCCAGTCTCTGGTAGGCGGTTTGATGATTTTGAGTAAGAATTGTAGTCTGTTTACTCGACATTCCAGTCTCTTGTAGGCGGTTTGATGATTTTGAGTTAGAATTGTAGTCTGTTTACTCGACATTCCAGTCTCTGGTAGGCGGTTTGATGATTTTGAGTTAGAATTGTAGTCTGTTTACTCGACATTCCAGTCTCTGGTAGGCGGTTTGGTGATTTTGAGTTATAAATGTAGTCTGTTTACTCGACATTCCAGTCTCTGGTAGGCGGTTTGGTGATTTTGAGTAAGAATTGTAGTGTGTTTACTCGACATTCCAGTATCTGGTAGGCGGTTTGATGATTTTGAGTTAGAATTGTAGTCTGTTTACTCGACATTCCAGTCTCTGGTAGGCGGTTTGATGATTTTGAGTTAGAATTGTAGTGTGTTTACTCGACATTCCAGTATCTGGTAGGCGGTTTGATGATTTTGAGTTAGAATTGTAGTCTGTTTACTCGACATTCCAGTCTCTGGTAGGCGGTTTGGTGATTTTGAGTTATAAATGTAGTCTGTTTACTCGACATTCCAGTCTCTGGTAGGCGGTTTGATGATTTTGAGTAAGAATTGTAGTGTGTTTACTCGACATTCCAGTCTCTGGTAGGCGGTTTGGTGATTTTGAGTAAGAAATGTAGTCTGTTTACTCGACATTCCAGTCTCTGGTAGGCGGTTTGATGATTTTGAGTTAGAATTGTAGTCTGTTTACTCGACATTCCAGTATCTGGTAGGCGGTTTGATGATTTTGAGTAAGAATTGTAGTGTGTTTACTCGACATTCCAGTCTCTGGTAGGCGGTTTGATGATTTTGAGTAAGAATTGTAGTCTGTTTACTCGACATTCCAGTCTCTGGTAGGCGGTTTGGTGATTTTGAGTTAGAATTGTAGTCTGTTTACTCGACATTCCAGTATCTGGTAGGCGGTTTGATGATTTTGAGTAAGAATTGTAGTGTGTTTACTCGACATTCCAGTCTCTGGTAGGCGGTTTGATGATTTTGAGTTAGAATTGTAGTCTGTTTACTCGACATTCCAGTATCTGGTAGGCGGTTTGATGATTTTGAGTAAGAATTGTAGTCTGTTTACTCGACATTCCAGTATCTGGTAGGCGGTTTGATGATTTTGAGTTATAAATGTAGTCTGTTTACTCGACATTCCAGTCTCTGGTAGGCGGTTTGATGATTTTGAGTAAGAATTGTAGTCTGTTTACTCGACATTCCAGTCTCTGGTAGGCGGTTTGATGATTTTGAGTTAGAATTGTAGTGTGTTTACTCGACATTCCAGTATCTGGTAGGCGGTTTGATGATTTTGAGTTAGAATTGTAGTCTGTTTACTCGACATTCCAGTCTCTGGTAGGCGGTTTGATGATTTTGAGTTAGAATTGTAGTGTGTTTACTCGACATTCCAGTATCTGGTAGGCGGTTTGATGATTTTGAGTAAGAATTGTAGTCTGTTTACTCGACATTCCAGTATCTGGTAGGCGGTTTGATGATTTTGAGTTATAAATGTAGTCTGTTTACTCGACATTCCAGTCTCTGGTAGGCGGTTTGATGATTTTGAGTAAGAATTGTAGTCTGTTTACTCGACATTCCAGTCTCTGGTAGGCGGTTTGATGATTTTGAGTTAGAATTGTAGTGTGTTTACTCGACATTCCAGTATCTGGTAGGCGGTTTGATGATTTTGAGTTAGAATTGTAGTCTGTTTACTCGACATTCCAGTCTCTGGTAGGCGGTTTGATGATTTTGAGTTAGAATTGTAGTCTGTTTACTCGACATTCCAGTCTCTGGTAGGCGGTTTGATGATTTTGAGTTAGAATTGTAGTCTGATTACTCGACATTCCAGTATCTGGTAGGCGGTTTGGTGATTTTGAGTTAGAATTGTAGCCTGTTTACTCGACATTCCAGTCTCTGGTAGGCGGTTTGATGATTTTGAGTTAGAATTGTAGTCTGTTTACTCGACATTCCAGTATCTGGTAGGCGGTTTGATGACTTTGAGTTAGAATTGTAGTCTGTTTACTCGACATTCCAGTATCTGGTAGGCGGTTTGATGATTTTGAGTTATAATTGTAGTCTGTTTACTCGACATTCCAGTATCTGGTAGGCGGTTTGATGACTTTGAGTTAGAATTGTAGTCTGTTTACTCGACATTCCAGTCTCTGGTAGGCGGTTTGATGATTTTGAGTAAGAATTGTAGTCTGTTTACTCGACATTCCAGTCTCTGGTAGGCGGTTTGATGATTTTGAGTTAGAATTGTAGTCTGTTTACTCGACATTCCAGTATCTGGTAGGCGGTTTGATGATTTTGAGTTAGAATTGTAGTCTGTTTAGTTTACTCGACATTCCAGTCTCTGGTAGACGGTTTGATGATTTTGAGTTAGAATTGTAGTCTGTTTACTCGACATTCCAGTCTCTGGTAGGCGGTTTGATGATTTTGAGTAAGAATTGTAGTCTGTTTACTCGACATTCCAGTCTCTGGTAGACGGTTTGATGATTTTGAGTTAGAATTGTAGTCTGTTTACTCGACATTCCAGTATCTGGTAGGCGGTTTGATGATTTTGAGTTAGAATTGTAGTCTGTTTACTCGACATTCCAGTCTCTGGTAGGCGGTTTGATGATTTTGAGTTAGAATTGTAGTCTGTTTACTCGACATTCCAGTATCTGGTAGGCGGTTTGATGATTTTGAGGTAGAATTGTAGTCTGTTTACTCGACATTCCAGTCTCTGGTAGGCGGTTTGGTGATTTTGAGTTATAATTGTAGTCTGTTTTCTCGACATTCCAGTCTCTGGTAGGCGGTTTGATGATTTTGAGTTAGAATTGTAGTGTGTTTACTCGACATTCCAGTATCTGGTAGGCGGTTTGATGATTTTGAGTTAGAATTGTAGTGTGTTTACTCGACATTCCAGTATCTGGTAGGCGGTTTGATGATTTTGAGTTAGAATTGTAGTCTGTTTACTCGACATTCCAGTCTCTGGTAGGCGGTTTGGTGATTTTGAGTTATAATTGTAGTCTGTTTACTCGACATTCCAGTCTCTGGTAGGCGGTTTGGTGATTTTGAGTTAGAATTGTAGTCTGTTTAGTTTACTCGACATTCCAGTCTCTGGTAGGCGGTTTGATGATTTTGAGTTATAATTGTAGTCTGTTTACTCGACATTCCAGTCTCTGGTAGGCGGTTTGATGATTTTGAGTTAGAATTGTAGTCTGTTTACTCGACATTCCAGTCTCTGGTAGGCGGTTTGATGATTTTGAGTTAGAATTGTAGTCTGTTTACTCGACATTCCAGTCTCTGGTAGGCGGTTTGATGATTTTGAGTTAGAATTGTAGTCTGTTTACTCGACATTCCAGTCTCTGGTAGGCGGTTTGATGATTTTGAGTTAGAATTGTAGTCTGATTACTCGACATTCCAGTATCTGGTAGGCGGTTTGGTGATTTTGAGTTAGAATTGTAGCCTGTTTACTCGACATTCCAGTCTCTGGTAGGCGGTTTGATGATTTTGAGTTAGAATTGTAGTCTGTTTACTCGACATTCCAGTATCTGGTAGGCGGTTTGATGACTTTGAGTTAGAATTGTAGTCTGTTTACTCGACATTCCAGTATCTGGTAGGCGGTTTGATGATTTTGAGTAAGAAATGTAGTCTGTTTACTCGACATTCCAGTCTCTGGTAGGCGGTTTGATGATTTTGAGTAAGAATTGTAGTCTGTTTACTCGACATTCCAGTCTCTGGTAGGCGGTTTGATGATTTTGAGTAAGAATTGTAGTCTGTTTACTCGACATTCCAGTATCTGGTAGGCGGTTTGATGACTTTGAGTTAGAATTGTAGTGTGTTTACTCGACATTCCAGTATCTGGTAGGCGGTTTGATGACTTTGAGTTAGAATTGTAGTCTGTTTACTCGACATTCCAGTATCTGGTAGGCGGTTTGATGACTTTGAGTTAGAATTGTAGTCTGTTTACTCGACATTCCAGTCTCTTGTAGGCGGTTTGATGATTTTGAGTTATAATTGTAGTCTGTTTACTCGACATTCCAGTCTCTGGTAGGCGGTTTGATGATTTTGAGTTATAAATGTAGTCTGTTTACTCGACATTCCAGTCTCTGGTAGGCGGTTTGATGATTTTGAGTTAGAATTGTAGTCTGTTTACTCGACATTCCAGTCTCTGGTAGGCGGTTTGATGATTTTGAGTTATAAATGTAGTCTGTTTACTCGACATTCCAGTCTCTGGTAGGCGGTTTGATGATTTTGAGTTAGAATTGTAGTCTGTTTACTCGACATTCCAGTCTCTGGTAGGCGGTTTGATGATTTTGAGTTAGAATTGTAGTCTGTTTACTCGACATTCCAGTATCTGGTAGGCGGTTTGGTGATTTTGAGTTAGAATTGTAGTCTGTTTACTCGACATTCCAGTATCTGGTAGGCGGTTTGATGATTTTGAGTTAGAATTGTAGTCTGTTTACTCGACATTCCAGTATCTGGTAGGCGGTTTGATGATTTTGAGTAAGAATTGTAGTCTGTTTACTCGACATTCCAGTATCTGGTAGACGGTTTGATGATTTTGAGTTAGAATTGTAGTCTGTTTACTCGACATTCCAGTCTCTGGTAGGCGGTTTGGTGATTTTGAGTTTGAATTGTAGTCTGTTTAGTTTACTCGACATTCCAGTATCTGGTAGACGGTTTGATGATTTTGAGTTTGAATTGTAGTCTGTTTAGTTTACTCGACATTCCAGTATCTGGTAGACGGTTTGATGATTTTGAGTTTGAATTGTAGTCTGTTTACTCGACATTCCAGTCTCTGGTAGGCGGTTTGGTGATTTTGAGTTTGAATTGTAGTCTGTTTACTCGACATTCCAGTATCTGGTAGGCGGTTTGATGATTTTGAGTTAGAATTGTAGTGTGTTTACTCGACATTCCAGTATCTGGTAGGCGGTTTGATGATTTTGAGTTAGAATTGTAGTCTGTTTACTCGACATTCCAGTCTCTGGTAGGCGGTTTGATGATTTTGAGTTAGAATTGTAGTCTGTTTACTCGACATTCCAGTATCTGGTAGGCGGTTTGATGATTTTGAGTAAGAATTGTAGTCTGTTTACTCGACATTCCAGTATCTGGTAGACGGTTTGATGATCTTGAGTTAGAATTGTAGTCTGTTTACTCGACATTCCAGTATCTGGTAGGCGGTTTGATGATTTTGAGTTTGAATTGTAGTCTGTTTACTCGACATTCCAGTATCTGGTAGGCGGTTTGATGATTTTGAGTTAGAATTGTAGTCTGTTTACTCGACATTCCAGTCTCTGGTAGGCGGTTTGATGATTTTGAGTTTGAATTGTAGTCTGTTTACTCGACATTCCAGTATCTGGTAGGCGGTTTGATGATTTTGAGTAAGAATTGTAGTCTGTTTACTCGACATTCCAGTATCTGGTAGACGGTTTGATGATTTTGAGTTAGAATTGTAGTCTGTTTACTCGACATTCCAGTATCTGGTAGGCGGTTTGATGATTTTGAGTTAGAATTGTAGTCTGTTTACTCGACATTCCAGTATCTGGTAGGCGGTTTGATGATTTTGAGTAAGAATTGTAGTCTGTTTACTCGACATTCCAGTATCTGGTAGGCGGTTTGATGATTTTGAGTTTGAATTGTAGTCTGTTTACTCGACATTCCAGTATCTGGTAGGCGGTTTGATGATTTTGAGTTTGAATTGTAGTCTGTTTACTCGACATTCCAGTATCTGGTAGACGGTTTGATGATTTTGAGTTAGAATTGTAGTCTGTTTACTCGACATTCCAGTATCTGGTAGACGGTTTGATGATTTTGAGTAAGAATTGTAGTCTGTTTACTCGACATTCCAGTATCTGGTAGGCGGTTTGATGATTTTGAGTTATAAATGTAGTCTGATTACTCGACATTCCAGTATCTGGTAGACGGTTTGGTGATTTTGAGTTAGAATTGTAGTCTGTTTACTTGACATTATTCCAGTCTCTGGTAGGCGGTTTGGTGATTTTGAGTTAGAATTGTAGTCTGTTTACTCGACATTCCAGTATCTGGTAGGCGGTTTGGTGATTTTGAGTTAGAATTGTAGTCTGTTTACTCGACATTCCAGTCTCTGGTAGGCGGTTTGATGACTTTGAGTTAGAATTGTAGTCTGTTTACTCGACATTCCAGTCTCTGGTAGGCGGTTTGATGATTTTGAGTTAGAATTGTAGTCTGTTTACTCGACATTCCAGTCTCTGGTAGGCGGTTTGATGATTTTGAGTTAGAATTGTGATCTGTTTACTCGACATTCCAGTCTCTGGTAGGCGGTTTGGTGATTTTGAGTTAGAATTGTAGTCTGTTTACTCGACATTCCAGTATCTGGTAGGCGGTTTGATGATTTTGAGTTAGAATTGTAGTCTGTTAACTCGACATTCCAGTCTCTGGTAGGCGGTTTGATGATTTTGTACCAAACTAGTGACACATAGCTAGGAAACATGTCCGAAATTCGGTTCTTATTCTCCTTGTACTATTATCAGGGATCTCATACAAGTCTATGTTTTGTCGTGGTTAAGCCTTCTTTTGTCGATTTTGAGTTGAGGCTTCGTTTTGATGTAGGTATTCTATGTTATTTGATGTAGGAATTCTATGTTATTTGATGTAGGAATTCTATGTTATTTGATGTAGGAATTCTATGTTATTTGATGTATATTCTATGTTATTTGATGTATATTCTATGTTATTTGAGGTATATTCTATGTTATTTGATGTATATTCTATGTTATTTGATGTATATTCTATGTTATTTTTATAGATACATAGGTAATTGTTGCCCCTCTCTGTACAACAGACGCGGACATATACCGCCGAGGATTCCTGGATGGTTGGCAGCAACTAACAAATCACAGCTAATTGTATGTACTGTCCAATTTCCAATTAACATTCCTAACTTAATAGAAAGGCATTGTCAGTCAACATATGGAAGGCAGACACAAAATAGAGTGATATGTGACGTTGACGTTGATTGTAAACCAGTATAAATATTTATGAGGAAAACATTGTAAATTGACCTTAGATTATTTGACCTTACATGATTTGACCTTGGATGATTAGATGACTTGCCTTAGATGATCAGAAGATTTGACCTAAAATGATTGACTCTAGATGATTTGACCTTATATGGCTCGACCTGATATAATTTAACCTTATATGGTTTGATCTTATATGACCTTAGATATCTTGACCTTAGATATCTTGACCTTAGATGATTGACCTTAGATGATTGGCCTTAGATTATTGACCTTAGATGATTTGAGCTAAGATGATTTGACCTTAGATATATTGACCTTAGATGATTGACCTTAGATGATTTGGTAAGTACTCGGGTATATCTCGATATCCCTGTCGTTTATGGTCCTCGTTGAATGTTAAATTATGTGATAGTTTTATTGGTCATTTATTTCAAATCTAATATATTTGATAAAAATACAATTGTATTTACAAATGACGACACAAAAACAACCGTGAAATATTGATCATAAGTTGTCGCCTTAAAAGTTGCACTAAGTATAAATATTTTTCAGCGTACGTAACTGTATATCCTAAAATAAATACAATGCAGTGACCGACATTGGACGTCAGCATCCATAACAATTCTTGTTTTGTGTATATTTAGAAACTTATTTATGCACGGTACAGCACGGTATTAACACTTCAGTCTTAAAAGAAAGACCTTAAAAACAACCAACAAGAACACAGACGAGTTGTAACTGACAACATCTCGATATCATTATACAGAACGATACGTTTCATAGCAAGTGTTTCGTTTACAATGTATGCAATTCTTGCTACAAGAAGAAAAGTTACCAATTTAAAAAGTGGGGCATCAAGAATAGATCCAGAAGCCGTGTTAAGTTATTAAATTTCAATCGACAAATTAACTAATTACATGTAGAAGTTTTTATATCATTAAAAGACAGTAGATACTTTAGATTTTTACTGAGC
Source organism: Pecten maximus (assembly GCF_902652985.1). Lineage (NCBI taxonomy): Eukaryota > Metazoa > Mollusca > Bivalvia > Pectinida > Pectinidae > Pecten > Pecten maximus. Next base: position 3,058,629 of record NC_047024.1, on the reverse strand, counting down.
CGCCTTACCGGGACCAGAGTTACACATTTCCTAATAAATGGCTAACGACGCTTTTAAAGGACATAAGTTGGCTTAAAACCAGGTTAATAATTATTTACAGCGAAATCTAACAAACAAAGGGTATCCTTCAATACGACGATAGTGAGTCTGTATGCTGACGTACTTCCGGTATTCCAGGTTAAGGTTCGCTGTTGCTAAGCGTTACATAACACAGTGACGGTTATAATCCAATAAAACTGCCATCCAGACTGTTTTCTGTATCGCAAACTCTCTCTCTCGTTTGGCAGTGACCTTTGGTGTAGATCGGATCCAAACTAACAAAGAAAACAAACCCCAACAAACACTTTTTAATCTACAAACTTGTTAAGCCAAGGTCAATGGTACTTTAAAATACAGTCGTACGTCTCCGTTTTAATGCGCAGTTATCGAGCAAGTAAAGACGTGCTTAAGTTGTATGTCAATTCAATGTTTTCACTTCTGCCAATTCGGGTGTGAGCTGTCTTTCGCCTGGTAGGAGAAGACATATCTATCTTTTTCTAACCGAAATAAACTACTGTATACAATGTGGACGAAATCTTGTTCACTAACTAGACAATAATTATAATAACATCATAATATAGTAACAAAGGTCAATTTCATGTTGATTGTACGTGTAGCATGTCGCTTAACTGAACGGCAATATTGCATGGCAAATGTCATTAGTTATATAATCATTAAACGTTTGTTAGATTGTATTTATTGTCAATATAAATGTCATTGGTTATATAATCATTAAACGTTTGTTAGATTGTATTTATTGTCAATATCAATGTCATTGGTTATATAATCATTAAACGTTTGTTAGATTGTATTTATTGTCAATATAAATGTCATTGGTTATATAATCATTAAACGTTTGTTAGATTGTATTTATTGTCAATATAAACGCAATTTGGATGGCGGATAAATAGAATGGCGCCAAGAATATTTATCTGTCACACAGATTGCATTTATACTGACAATAAATACAATCTGACAAGCTATTGATTGTTTTATCTACATTTACTTATGTTAAACTTTGCCTTTTTATACAAATACGTTGTTTATTTTCATCCATGTCCTTGTATGCTCATTTGAAAGAATAACATTTTAAAATCAACTTCCTTCTTGTGACTGAATTGCAATCAATCTGACACACAGTGCAAAGCCTTGCCCTGACCATGATCGACATAGCGCCAAAATGATGTAATAGTAACGCAATTGTTCTCTATCATTATCCTCTCTGCGTTTGATTCATTGTAGTACATAGCAAAGCATTTCCACGGTTTTGATCAAAATGACGTAGCAACACGTCATTTGATCTTGACTGTATCTTAACAGTGAGGCAATGGGAGACTGAAGTGCTAAATGTAAATACATAATAATGCAATATAATGTCGGAATGAGTGATGTTTCTTACACGGTAAAGATTCTGTACGTTATCTGTAGAACAATGGGGTTCTATTGTGATGTTGCGGAGTGTGACATTTGTGATTTCGGAAGAGAAAAAGTATTGATAATTCCGACATGATACCAGAAATATGTGATTTAGGATTTATATTGGGGGTTGGACATCTAGTCTCGGTTTCCCTTTGGCAGTTCAATTGTGTTGTTAAAAGTGAGATATTATCACCAACAACAGTAGAAAATGAGTGTTGTCAATGAATAAAATAACAGCTCCATGTACACCATTATTTTGAATGTTCATATCTCAAATGTGTTGTGTTTAATGTTGTTATGATATATCACAGTGTTGTAATACTACACCTCTCTCGACAAAATAAGCCATACATTCGATCCGTTGTATGACAGATTCGTCGGTGAAGCAGAAGACGCTTACTCTTCCGGAGCTGTTGTGTCTCTCAGTAGAAATGTCACGTGTATCTTCCGGAGCTGTTGTGTCCCTCAGTAGAAATGTCGCGTGTATCTTCCGGAGCTGTTGTGTCCCTCAGCAGAAATGTCAGGTGTATCTTATCCGGAGCTGTTGTGTCCCTCAGCAGAAATGCCAGGTGTATCTTCCGGAGCTGTTGTGTCCCTCAGCAGAAATGTCACGTGTATCTTATCCGGAGCTGTTGTGTCCCTCAGTAGAAATGTCACGTGTATCTTATCTGGAGCTGTTGTGTCCCTCAGTAGAAATGTCACGTGCATCTTATCCTGAGCTATTGTGTCCCTCAGCAGAAATGTCAGATGTATCTTCCGGAGCTGTTGTGTCCCTCAGCAGAAATGTCGCGTATATCTTCCGGAGCTGTTGTGTCCCTCAGCAGAAATGTCAGGTGTATCTTATCCGGAGCTGTTGTGTCCCTCAGTAGAAATGTCACGTGTATCTTATCCGGAGTTATTGTGTCCCTCAGCAGAAATGTCAGGTGTATCTTCCGGAGCTGTTGTGTCCCTCAGCAGAAATGTCGCGTGTATCTTCCGGAGCTGTTGTGTCCCTCAGCAGAAATGTCAGGTGTATCTTATCCGGAGCTGTTGTGTCCCTCAGTAGAAATGTCACGTGTATCTTATCCGGAGCTATTGTGTCCCTCAGCAGAAATGTCAGGTGTATCTTCCGGAGCTGTTGTGTCCCTCAGCAGAAATGTCGCGTGTATCTTCCGGAGCTGTTGTGTCCCTCAGCAGAAATGTCAGGTGTATCTTCCGGAGCTGTTGTGTCCCTCAGCAGAAATGTCACGTGTATCTTCCGGAGTTGTTGTGTCCCTCAGCAGAAATATCACGTGTATCTTCCGGAGCTGTTGTGTCCCTCAGCAGAAATGCCACGTGTATCTTATTTATACATACGTAATTACCACTGTTGTTCATTACGGCTATACTGGTGAACCGTTATTTATCGATACATTTTTTTTTGTATATCAACGAAAATCCACATTGGATCAATGCATGTTTAGTAACTCTGTACAGTGATACAGTTTAGTTTTCTGACTTGTTTTTTTTCTTAAGCGTTTTTATACCACTCAAAACAAAAACATGTTGTACAAACACAACTTTACTGGCGTCAATATATGGCTGTTTATAGCTGTGTCCTTTAACAAGAACGTTGACCTGTTATAAAGAACAATGACCTGTTATAAATACATTATGATCATAAAACCATTGTAATCCTGACTATTGTGTGTACCGATATAAAGTCAGACCTAACAGTTGAGGTGTGGTGTACCGAGTACTCGGCGCTGTTAAATATATACATAACTAGATGGTATCCGGATAGTAGTGTTTAGTTTGACAGGGATTTGTCTGGCAACAGTCAGGGTCATTTGAGGACGGGTAGACAGAGAAATAAATACATAAATAAAGCACTCCTATTAGATCTTTTGTCTTTTCTCTCCCGTTCTGTCTTCCATATCTACCGTTTCCTTTGTTACCCTCCTTGCCCATTGTACTCCCTTTCTAAATATAAACATCCTGTATTTTGTCCTTATTTTGCCCTCGTGTCAGAAAATTTAAGTTACAGTTTTCGTTTAATAGGTTCTTGTTGTCTTTTCCAGCTTAATTTATTCCCAAGCATAATTTTTGTTGTCCATTTAATGTTACCTGTCCCATTTCCCCATGAGTTGTTCTGTTGTCCAGGCGCCGGTATTATGAAATAAGTTTGGACTTGAGTTTAAGATTTTAGACTTAATTCTGGAATAAGACAGACTTAAATAAGATCATGTAAAACAAGAAATATCTTTAAAAAAGATAAACGTCATAGTTTTAATTCTGGTGGTGAAAATGTAAAACTGCAGGTGAAATAAATTAACGCGTTTCAGCATGGATAACAAAATTATATCAATTTGAATCATTTTTGGTGATAATAAAACTACATTTGAATCAGGAATATAATTTTATTGATGTGTCATTTTAATAGATACATTCACTTATTCGGCTTGCATTCGATCTTAATTTTGTTTCGTCTTTAACTGCATATCTGCATTTTGCATTTACCGCTACATTGACCAATCACATACTTCATCTTGACCAGTAACACCACCTTTCGCATCATATCCGGGAACAAAAGAAAATTATACGGCTATGCCGAAAAATAAAGTCTATTTCTCTGTCTTTAATCCTTAGACTGCTACAGGGCAGTCTCAGGTTAGATTTTTGTGTTAAATATGGCCGACATGGTCCTGTGACCAATGTCAGTGTCATTGAGGAATACGAATGTCTTCTCTCATGTCGTGGACTCCGTCGGGAAGGATTTACCGTACTAGACTTACGTCACGTGATATTAGAAATCAGAGACATAACAACGTCTTATTTCTAGTATTTGTATTAAAAGTTAATGGACTTCTTTATGTTACTGAACTCTGGGCCATCTACTAATGCCACTAATATGTACATGATATACACAATAGGATATTGTATACGTAAGTGGTTGTCTCGTGAAGTCCGAGGTCACGTGTATGGACTTTGCGCTCGATGTAGATGATTTTTTGTTGACTGGTACAACATCTGCTGTGTATTTAACACTCTTAAATTAAAACGTTTATCGGTACTGATTCAAAATTATGCATATCTCAAAAGGGAGAAAACAGAGCGATTGAATGCTGGTCAAATCAATTATACAACAGATATCACACGAAAGGTATATATACATGTACCTTAAATAAAGGTGTTTTTTTTTGTTCTGAGCATTGGGTTTTATAATTTGACGTAAATACTAATATAAATCAGGCGCGTGTTGATGAAACAGAAATGTAACAACATTTAATTAATGATAAACAACCCAAATCACATTTAAATACATGTTAATATAACTTTTGAATCTGGAGTTTTTGATTTGTGTCTACACGAGATAAGACATTTCCATTCGGTGCCATTTCTTTGCTATCATCACACAAGTCCAGCTGATGATATTACGTGTAGATAAATTAGTCTCCGTCAATAAACGGAGTTGGACTTTGATCCGAGCCCTATATTATGGTCTGGTTCCAATACAATTGCAAAGTACCAAAAGTTTATCCACCTTTTATCAGATTTAGACTCCACCCTTACCCACCAATATTCCAAAGTCCACAATATGGTAAAAAAAATCAGAGTTTTGACGCACGTGTTCAGCGTGCTATACATTGTAAACCATTCCTTAGTCCTCGTGGACCTTGATCGGTCAGTGACAGGTCCTACAGACATGTTACGTGTGTGACATGCTACAATGACGTCGGTATACATGTGATTCAGTACAACAATTAATTGTACAAATGACACACCAAATATTATCACATTTAAAATACAAACTGAGAGATACAGTCAATGACTGTCTCTACCTTCTAGAACTCGGTGGTGCCAGGGGTTAGTCTCTACCTTCTAGAACTCGGTGGTACCAGGGGTTAGTCTCTACCTTCTAGAACTCGGTGGTGCCAGGGGTTAGTCTCTACCTTCTAGAACTCGGTGGTGCCAGAGGGTTACACCAACAGACAGATGGGAAGGTGTAAAAGACGCAAAATTAAATAAATTTCATAATATTCAAAACATATTTCAAGTTATGCAAAAGGTATCGAACTAAAGACCAAAACGAACAAGAATTATCGCAAAAGACGACGTCATCAATGAGATGTCCACGTGTTTCTGCAGGCATCAATAATGTAATTCTTTTTGAAATGTTTCCTTGTCCATTCGTAGTTCGTCTCATAGAAATGCTGTCATAATTATGACGTAATTACCAGCACTTCTGTATACCTTTATTGTATTTATAAGTTTATAATACATATATATATATATATACAGTAAGATACATACTAGTCTACATCAGTTATATATATATATATATACAGTAAGATACATACTAGTCTACATCAGATATATATATATATATGTATACAGTAAGATACATACTAGTCTACATCAGTTATATATATATATATACAGTAAGATACATACTAGTCTACATCAGTTATATATATATATATACAGTAAGATAATACTAGTCTACATCAGATATATATATATATATGTATACAGTAAGATACATACTAGTCTACATCAGTTATATATATATATATGTATACAGTAAGATACATACTAGTCTACATCAGTTATATATATATATATATACAGTAAGATACATACTAGTCTACATCAGTTATATATATATATATATATACACAGTAAGATACATACTAGTCTACATCAGATATATATATATACTACTACCAAAAATACTAGCCTTACTGTTTCTTATTGTATTTTCTAGTACTGTTTATATATTATGTGATTATATTTGTATTCTCTGTGTCTTGACACAAGTACACAAGTAAATTACAAACGATCACATATAGACATATGACATGGAACAATTACACAAATATAGTGGGTATAATATTATATACTTGTCCTCAACCGTGATAGCAAACGTGAAATTGAATTAAATATATTCTATTCTTTTGGCAAAGACGTTAGTCGGTCAAACTGCTATACTATGGTAGTATTGTCGGCTTTATACATTGTCGGGATTGTTTAAACCGCGTGTTAGTGCACGTGCACTAAGGAATCCACATACCTCCGACTACCACCAGGTGACGCTACCCGTCCTATTTATAGATTGTGGTATTTATATGAGAAGCGTGTACACCAACGTGAGCTCTATTGATATCACACAGAGGATGCACAGTGCATATGTCAGCGAATAACACACATTAAATTCGTGTCCATTTGTGTATGTCGGGGAGACATCAGTTATATATGTTCGCTGTTGAGGTACATTTTTCAATATTATATAACCCGTGTATAATAAACAACCTAAATGTTTACCTACCACCCATGTTAGCTCTTCACCGCGTATTTAAAGTTCGGCAAACTCTCATGTCATGGTCAACTTTGATTTCATTTCCATATTCACAAACACTTGTAGTACACAGGCGCCAAGTGAAGTAGTTTTGTACCTTAAACAAGTAAAAACCACACTTTGTCATATGACGACAAATCAAGAGAGAAATGAGAAACTTTCGATAATGATTTGATCAACGACATGAACATATATATATATATCATAGTTTGCATGTCTAGTACGACGTTTTTACCTCACTATGACCAATTGTTTCAGGGTCAACTTTACAAAGCGATCAAAGGACAACACAGAAATATCAGTATACCTGTAGATAGCTCTTATAACAAAACAATAAGTTTATATACCTAGTAACCATAAGATTATGTATAGACATTCATTTAATAACAAGAAAAGCGAGCGACATTACTATCTACAAATACATTAAGATTGAGGGTTTAATTTAAGATCATCATACGACGACAATGTTAGAACTAGAAATCAATACAAAGAACTTAGAGGAATATTGATATGATAAACTAATGGGAAGGCAACGACGACAAAGAAAGAGAGACAGAAAAGGGAGAGGAAAAACAGCAACGGCAATGAAAGAGGCAGCATGGGGAAAGGAAAAACAGCAACGGCAATGAAAGGAACAAAAAATTAAGAGGAAAAACAGCAACGGCAATGAAAGAGACAGCAAAGGGAAAGGAAAGACAACAACGGCCATGAAAGGGACAGAAAAGCGAAAGGAAAGACAACAACGGCAGGGACAGAAAAGCGAAAGGAAAGACAACAACGACAGGGACAAAAAAGTAAGAGGAAAAACAACAATGAAAGAGACAAAAAAGTGGAGGGAAAGACAACAGCGGCAATGAAAGATACAAAAAGTGAGAGGAAAAACAACAACGGCAATGAAAGAGACAGCAAAGTGAAAGGAAAAACAACGGCAATGAAAGAGACAGCAAAGGGAGAGGAAAAACAGCAACGACAATGAAAGAGACAGTAGAGAAAAAAGAAAGACAAAAACAATGACTGGAGAGCCATTACAATCTAGAGGAAAACAGCATGCTACCTAACCATAAAAAACAGATAAAACCAACTAAGTCGAGTTATTGATATTTTGATGATCTCACGTGTTATCCACAGTATTGGTGCGTGTGGTGTGTGGTATGTAACCCAGCGATACACCTCGAACCAGATAACTACCACTGGCCTTAAATATTGCCTGTTTCAATTATTAACGATAATTCTACTCTATTTGTCACTACCTATACCGTCTAACAAGGCGTAAGAAATAGTTTCGAACTATGAGTTAATGTTCGACTTTTACAGTAAAATCCATATCATCACAGGTATTTTAAACAATTGCTATACGATACCATGTTTATTGTGTCAGGAAATTGTTTTATTCTGTTAATGAAAAGTAGGTTACAGCGTCCGTCTCTACTTCACGTGAAACTCGGTCACGGAGTATACTAAGTCGACCATGTCCTGTAGTAGGTGTTTACCTATAGTTACGTATAACATCGATACTAATTTTGTTTTTATATTTTGTATTTTCAAATATAACAATGTTAGGTCTTTCCGCTGATACATCTCAATACAAACAGAATTGAAGTCATGGTACAAAAACTTTTCAAATCTAGGTCAATGTATCATTTGTGTACAGAATGAGGACAAGTCAACGCTATAAAACTTACAGTTATACAGAGTTTAAATCTAGGTCACTGTATCCCACAGTGTACTGGTACAGAAAGAGGACAAGTCAACGCTATAAAACTTACAACTATTCTTGGTTTAAATCTAGATCACTGTATCCTACTGTTACAGCAAGAGGAAAAGACAGCGTTATAAAACTCACAGCTATTCTGAGTTTAAATGTTGGCCACTATACGACAAAGTTGTATAGATATGATAATGAGATGTAAACCTGATCGGCTATAAATCTGTCGGTCACTGTATTATGGGTTTGTTGTGGCTATGAAAAATGTGTCAGTGTTCGGTAAACCTAAATATAGCTACATCAAAGCACGAGAGGAAGCGTGGACTATCAACTGCTGTGTCTATTTTAGCAAAATCTGACATTATACAAACTAATAACGACATTTGAACCTGATATATAGAACCTCTGACATACAGAACCTCTGGTATATAGAACCTCTGACATTCAGAGCCTCTGATATATAGAACCTCTGGTATATAGAACCTCTGACATATAGAACCTCTGGTATATAGAACCTCTGACATATATAACCTCTGACATATAGAACCTTTGGTATATATAATCTTTGATATATAGAACCTCTGATATATAGAACATCTGACATACAGAACCTCTGACATATAGAACCTCTGATATATAGAATCTCTGATATATAGAACCTCTGACATATAGAACCTCTGATATACAGAACCTCTGATATATAGAACCTCTGGCATACAGAACCTCTGACATATTGAACCTCTGACATATTGAACCTCTGACATATAGAACCTCTGATATATAGAACATCTGACATACAGAACCTCTGACATATAGAACCTCTGATATATAGAACCTATGGTATATATAACCTCTGATATATACGTAATGTTTCAGCTAATCTCGGATATCTAAGACAATCTCGGATATCTAAGACAATCTCGGATATCTAAGACAATCTCGGATATATATGACAATCTCGGATATATAAGACAATCTCGGATATATATGACAATCTCGGATATATAAGACAATCTCGGATATATATGACAATCTCGGATATATAAGACAATCTCGGATATCTATGACAATCTCGGATATCTAAGACAATCTCGGATATATATGACAATCTCGGACGAGATATATATGACAATCTCGGATATATATGACAATCTCGGATATATAAGACAATCTCGGATATATAAGACAATCTCGGATATATAAGACAATCTCGGATATCTATGACAATCTCGGATAAATGTTTCTAGTCCTGTACGTGTTAAGTTCCGGACTGAATAACGAAGTTAAGTTTTGCACTCGTACACTAGAATGTCCCTGTTTCTAGAACACTAAGTAAAATCAAGGTTTTTCATTTGATATCTTCTGAATTCTGATTCTGTAGATTCCAGGTTTCCAGAAAGGAAATGATAAGACAAGAGGAGAATGCAGACGGGGAACGGTGTCTGGTATTCAGTCTCAACGTGAGATCACAAACCAGATGGACAGTTTGTTTTTACAGCAATGCCTGATCATGCAGGGAAAGCGTGATGTAGAAGGACGCGGGAAAACTGGGTGACCAGGCTCCCAGAATACAGTCAGTGTTCTATGTAATATAGTGGACAACAACTAGTTATAGACTTCCCGTTATTAACCGAGAAAAGAGGTGTAGGAGAAGGAATTTAGTGGATATATTAGAGTATTTCGGTCGACCTATTTGAACCTAGCTTTCCATATTGATTATAGCAGAAACATGCACAGTGTTGTAACAGGGCTGATATATATTATAGGGGTACAGTCTGACAGTGTTATATAGAGACAGATATCTATTATAGGAGTACAGTCTGACAGTGTTATATAGAGACAGATATATATTATAGGGGTACAGTCTGACAGTGTTATATAGAGACAGATATCTATTATAGGGGTACAGTCTGACAGTGTTCTATAGAGACAGATATCTATTATAGGGGTACAGTCTGACAGTGTTCTATAGAGACAGATATCTATTATAGGGGTACAGTCTGACAGTGTTATATAGAGACAGATATCTATTATAGGGGTACAGTCTGACAGTGTTATATAGAGACAGATATATATTATAGGGGTACAGTCTGACAGTGTTCTATAGAGACAGATATATATTATAGGGGTACAGTCTGACAGTGTTATATAGAGACAGATATCTATTATAGGGGTACAGTCTGACAGTGTTCTATAGAGACAGATATATATTATAGGGGTACAGTCTGACAGTGTTCTATAGAGACAGATATATATTATAGGGGTACAGTCTGACAGTGTTCTATAGAGACAGATATATATTATAGGGGTACAGTCTGACAGTGTTCTATAGAGACAGATATATATTATAGGAGTACAGTCTGACAGTGTTATATAGGGACAGATATATATTATAGGAGTACAGTCTGACAGTGTTATATAGGGACAGATATCTATTATAGGGGTACAGTCTGACAGTGTTCTATAGGGACAGATATCTCTTTTAGGAGTACAGTCTGACAGTGTTCTATAGAGACAGATATATATTATAGGAGTACAGTCTGACAGTGTTCTATAGAGACAGATATCTATTATAGGGGTACAGTCTGACAGTGTTATATAGGGACAGATATCTATTATAGGAGTACAGTCTGACAGTGTTATATAGAGACAGATATCTATTATTGGGGTACAGTCTGACAGTGTTCTATAGAGACAGATATCTATTATAGGGGTACAGTCTGATAGTGTTATATAGAGACAGATATATATTATAGGAGTACAGTCTGACAGTGTTCTACAGAGACAGATATATATTATAGGGGTACAGTCTGACAGTGTTCTATAGAGACAGATATCTATTATAGGGGTACAGTCTGACAGTGTTCTATAGAGACATATATCTATTATAGGAGTACAGTCTGACAGTGTTATATAGAGACAGATATATATTATAGGGGTACAGTCTGACAGTGTTATATAGAGACAGACATCTATTATAGGGGTACAGTCTGACAGTGTTATATAGAGACAGATATCTATTATAGGGGTACAGTCTGACAGTGTTATATAGAGACGGATATTTATTATAGGGGTACAGTCTGACAGTGTTCTATAGAGACAGATATTTATTATAGGGGTACAGTCTGACAGTGTTATATAGGGACAGATATCTATTATAGGGGTACAGTCTGACAGTGTTCTATAGAGACAGATATTTATTATAGGGGTACAGTCTGACAGTGTTATATAGGGACAGATATCTATTATAGGGGTACAGTCTGACAGTGTTCTATAGAGACAGATATCTATTATAGGGGTACAGTCTGACAGTGTTCTATAGAGACAGATATCTATTATAGGGGTACAGTCTGACAGTGTTATATAGAGACAGATATCTGTTATAGGGGTACAGTCTGACAGTGTTCTATAGAGACAGATATCTATTATAGGGGTACAGTCTGACAGTGTTCTATAGAGACAGATATCTAATATAGGGGTACAGTCTGACAGTGTTATATAGAGACAGATATCTATTATAGGGGTACAGTCTGACAGTGTTATATAGAGACAGATATCTATTATAGGGGTACAGTCTGACAGTGTTCTATAGAGACATATATCTATTACAGGAGTACAGTCTGACAGTGTTATATAGAGACAGATATCTATTATAGGGGTACAGTCTGACAGTGTTCTATAGAGACAGATATATATTATAGGGGTACAGTCTGACAGTGTTCTATAGTGACATATATCTATTACAGGAGTACAGTCTGACAGTGTTATATAGAGACAGATATCTATTATAGGGGTACAGTCTGACAGTGTTATATAGAGACAGATATATATTATAGGGGTACAGTCTGACAGTGTTCTATAGAGACAGATATCTATTATAGGGGTACAGTCCGACGGTGTTCTATAGAGACAGATATCTATTATAGGGGTACAGTCTGACAGTGTTCTATAGAGACATATATCTATTATAGGGGTACAGTCTGACAGTGGCCTATAGAGACAGATATCTATTATAGGAGTACAGTCTGACAGTGTTATATAGAGACAGATATATATTATAGGGGTACAGTCTGACAGTGTTATATAGAGACAGATATCTATTATAGGGGTACAGTCTGACAGTGTTATATAGAGACAGATATATATTATAGGGGTACAGTCTGACAGTGTTATATAGGGACAGATATCTATTATAGGGGTACAGTCTGACAGTGTTATATAGAGACAGATATCTATTATAGGGGTACAGTCTGACAGTGTTATATAGAGACAGATATCTATTATAGGGGTACAGTCTGACAGTGTTATATAGACAGATATATATTATAGGGGTACAGTCTGACAGTGTTATATAGAGACATATATATATTATAGGGGTACAGTCTGACAGTGTTATATAGAGACAGATATATATTATAGGGGTACAGTCTGACAGTGTTATATAGAGACAGATATATATTATAGGGGTACAGTCTGACAGTGTTATATAGAGACAGATATCTATTATAGGGGTACAGTCTGACAGTGTTCTATAGAGACAGATATTTATTATAGGGGTACAGTCTGACAGTGTTATATAGAGACAGATATCTATTATAGGAGTACAGTCTGACATTGTTCTATAGAGACAGATATCTATTATAGGGGTACAGTCTGACAGTGTTATATAGAGACAGATATATATTATAGGGGTATAGTCTGACAGTGTTCTATAGAGACATATATATATTATAGGGGTACAGTCTGACAGTGTTATATAGAGACAGATATCTATTATAGGAGTACAGTCTGACATTGTTCTATAGAGACAGATATCTATTATAGGGGTACAGTCTGACAGTGTTATATAGAGACAGATATATATTATAGGGGTACAGTCTGACAGTGTTATATAGAGACAGATATCTATTATAGGGGTACAGTCTGACAGTGTTATATAGAGACAGATATCTATTATAGGGGTACAGTCTGACAGTGTTATATAGAGACAGATATATATTATAGGGGTACAGTCTGACAGTGTTCTATAGACAGATATCTATTATAGGGGTACAGTCTGACAGTGTTATATAGAGACAGATATCTATTATAGGAGTACAGTCTGACAGTGTTATATAGAGACAGATATATATTATAGGGGTACAGTCTGACAGTGTTATATAGGGACAGATATATATTATAGGGGTACAGTCTGACAGTGTTCTATAGAGACAGATATCTATTGTAGGGGTACAGTCTGACAGTGTTCTATAGGGACAGATATCTATTATAGGGGTACAGTCTGACAGTGTTCTATAGAGACAGATATCTATTATAGGGGTACAGTCTGACAGTGTTATATAGAGACAGATATATATTATAGGGGTACAGTCTGACAGTGTTCTATTGGGACAGATATCTATAATAGGGGTACAGTCTGACAGTGTTCTATAGGGACAGATATCTATTATAGGGGTACAGTCTGACAGTGTTATATAGAGACAGATATCTATTATAGGGGTACAGTCTGACAGTGTTATATAGAGACAGATATCTATTATAGGAGTACAGTCTGACAGTGTTATATAGAGACAGATATCTATTATAGGGGTACAGTCTGACAGTGTTATATAGAGACAGATATCTATTATAGGGGTACAGTCTGACAGTGTTATATAGGGACAGATATCTATTATAGGGGTACAGTCTGACAGTGTTATATAGGGACAGATATCTATTATAGGGGTACAGTCTGACAGTGTTATATAGGACAGATATATATTATAGGGGTACAGTCTGACAGTGTTATATAGAGACATATATCTATTATAGGGGTACAGTCTGACAGTGTTCTATAGAGACAGATATCTATTATAGGGGTACAGTCTGACAGTGTTATATAGAGATAGATATATATTATAGGAGTACAGTCTGACAGTGTTCTATAGAGACAGATATCTATTATAGGGGTACAGTCTGACTGTGTTATATAGAGACAGATATCTATTATAAGGGAACAGTCTGACAGTGTTATATAGAGACAGATATCTATTATAGGGGTACAGTCTGACAGTGTTATATTGAGACAGATATATATTATAGGGGTACAGTCTGACAGTGTTATATAGAGACAGATATCTATTATAGGGGTACAGTCTGACAGTGTTATATAGAGACAGATATCTATTATAGGGGTACAGTCTGACAGTGTTATATTGAGACAGATATATATTATAGGAGTACAGTTTGACAGTGTTATATAGGGACATATATCTATTATAGGGGTACAGTCTGACAGTGTTCTATAGAGACAAATATCTATTATAGGGGTACAGTCTGACAGTGTTCTATAGAGACAGATATCTATTATAGGGGTACAGTCTGACAGTGTTATATAGAGACAGATATATATTATAGGAGTACAGTCTGACAGTGTTCTATAGAGACAGATATCTATTATAGTAGTACAGTCTGACAGTGTTCTATAGGGACAGATATCTATTATAGGGGTACAGTCTGACAGTGTTCTATAGAGACAGATATATATTATAGGGGTACAGTCTGACAGTGTTATATAGGGACAGATATATATTATAGGAGTACAGTCTGACAGTGTTCTATAGAGACAGATATCTATTATAGGAGGACAGTCTGACAGTGTTATATAGATACAGATATCTATTATAGGGGTACAGTCTGACAGTGTTATATAGGGACAGATATCTATTATAGGGGTACAGTCTGACAGTGTTCTATAGAGACAGATATCTATTATAGGGTTACAGTCTGACAGTGTTATATAGATACAGATATCTATTATAGGAGTACAGTCTGACAGTGTTCTATAGAGACAGATATCTATTATAGGGGTACAGTCTGACAGTGTTATATAGATACAGATATCTATTATAGGAGTACAGTCTGACAGTGTTATATAGAGACAGATATATATTATAGGGGTACAGTTTGACAGTGTTATATAGAGACAGATATATATTATAGGGGTACAGTCTGACAGTGTTATATAGATACAGATATCTATTATAGGAGTACAGTCTGACAGTGTTATATAGAGACAGATATATATTATAGGGGTACAGTTTGACAGTGTTATATAGAGACAGATATATATTATAGGAGTACAGTCTGACAGTGTTCTACAGAGACAGATATATATTATAGGGGTACAGTCTGACAGTGTTCTATAGAGACAGATATCTATTATAGGGGTACAGTCTGACAGTGTTATATAGAGACAGATATCTATTATAGGGGTACAGTCTGACAGTGTTATATAGGGACAGATATCTATTATAGGGGTACAATCTGACAGTGTTCTATAGAGACAGATATATATTATAGGGGTACATTCGGACAGTGTTCTGTAGAGACAGATATATATTATAGGAGTACAGTCTGACAGTGTTCTATAGAGACAGATATATATTATAGGGGTACAGTCTGACAGTGTTATATAGGGACAGATATATATTATAGGGGTACAGTCTGACAGTGTTATATAGGGACAGATATATATTATAGGGGTACAGTCTGACAGTGTTATATAGAGACAGATATCTATTATAGGGGTACAGTCTGACAGTGTTCTATAGAGACAGATATCTATTATAGGAGTACAGTCTGACAGTGTTATATAGGGACAGATATCTATTATAGGAGTACAGTCTGACAGTGTTCTATAGAGACAGATATATATTATAGGGGTACAGTCTGAAAGTGTTTTATAGAGACAGATATATATTATAGGGGTACAGTCTGACAGTGTTATATAGATACAGATATCTATTATAGGAGTACAGTGTGACAGTGTTATATAGAGACAGATATCTATTATAGGGGTACAGTCTGAGAGTGTTATATAGAAACAGAGATCTATTATAGGAGTACAGTCTGACAGTGTTCTATAGAGATAGATATCTATTATAGGGGTACAGTCTGACAGTGTTATATAGAGACAGATATATATTATAGGAGTACAGTCTGACAGTGTTATATAGAGACAGATATATATTATAGGAGTACAGTCTGACAGTGTTCTATAGAGACAGATATCTATTATAGGGGTACAGTTTGACAGTGTTATATAGAGACAGATATATATTATAGGAGTACAGTCTGACAGTGTTCTATAGAGACACATATCTATTATAGGAGTACAGTCTGACAGTGTTCTATAGAGACAGATATCTATTATAGGGGTAAAGTCTGACAGTGTTCTATAGGGACAGATATCTATTATAGGGGTACAGTCTGACAGTGTTCTATAGAGACAGATATATATTATAGGGGTACAGTCTGACAGTGTTATATAGAGACAGATATCTATTATAGGGGTACAGTCTGACAGCGTTATATTGAGACAGATATATATTATAGGAGTACAGTCTGACTGTTCTATAGAGACAGATATCTATTATAGGGGTACAGTCTGACAGTGTTATATAGAGACAGATATCTATTGTAGAGGTACAGTCTGACAGTGTTCTATAGGGACAGATATCTATTATAGGGGTACAGTCTGACAGTGTTATATAGAGACAGATATATATTATAGGGGTACAGTCTGACAGTGTTCTATAGGGACAGATATATATTATAGGGGTACAGTCTGACAGTGTTCTATAGAGACAGATATCTATTATAGGGGTACAGTCTGACAGTGTTCTATAGGGACAGATATATATTATAGGAGTACAGTCTGACAGTGTTATATAGAGACAGATATCTATTATAGGGGTACAGTCTGACAGTGTTATATAGAGACAGATATCTATTATAGGGGTACAGTCTGACAGTGTTATATAGAGACAGATATCTATTATAGGGGTACAGTCTGACAGTGTTATATAGGAACAGATATATATTATAGGAGTACAGTCTGACAGTGTTCTATAGAGACAGATATATATTATAGGGGTACAGTCTGACAGTGTTATATAGAGACAGATATCTATTATAGGGGTACAGTCTGACAGTGTTATATAGAGACAGATATATATTATAGGAGTACAGTCTGACAGTGTTCTATAGAGACAGATATATATTATAGGGGTACAGTCTGACAGTGTTATATAGGGACAGATATATATTATAGGAGTACAGTCTGACATTGTTATATAGGGACATATATCTATTATAGGGGTACAGTCTGACAGTGTTATATAGAGACAGATATCTATTATAGGGGTACAGTCTGACAGTGTTATATAGAGACAGATATCTATTATAGGAGTACAGTCTGACAGTGTTATATAGGGACAGATATCTATTATAGGGGTACAGTCTGACAGTGTTCTATAGGGACAGATATCTATTATAGGGGAACAGTCTGACAGTGTTATATAGAGACAGATATCTATTATAGGAGTACAGTCTGACGGTGTTCTATAGAGACAGATATCTATTATAGGGTTACAGTTTGACAGTGTTATTTAGGGACAGATATATATTATAGGGGTACAGTCGGACAGTGTTCTATAGGGACAGATATATATTATAGGGGTACAGTCTGACAGTGTTCTATAGGGACAGATATATATTATAGGGGTACAGTCTGACAGTGTTATATAGGGACAGATATATATTATAGGGGTACAGTCTGACAGTGTTATATAGATACAGATATCTATTATAGGGGTACAGTCTGACAGTGTTATATAGAGACAGATATCTATTATAGGGGTACAGTTTGACAGTGTTATATAGAGACAGATATCTATTATAGGGGTACAGTCTGACAGTGTTCTATAGAGACAGATATCTATTATAGGGGTACAGTCTGACAGTGTTCTATAGAGACAGATATCTATTATAGGGGTACAGTCTGACAGTGTTCTATAGAGACAGATATATATTATAGGGGTACAGTCTGACAGTGTTCTGTAGAGACAGATATCTATTATAGGAGTACAGTCTGACAGTGTTATATAGAGACAGATATCTATTATAGGGTTACAGTCTGACAGTGTTATATAGATACAGATATCTATTATAGGAGTACAGTCTGACAGTGTTCTATAGGGACAGATATATATTATAGGGGTACAGTCTGACAGTGTTATATAGGGACAGATATATATTATAGGGGTACAGTCTGACAGTGTTCTATAGAGACAGATATCTATTATAGGGGTACAGTCTGACAGTGTTATATAGAGACCGATATCTATTATAGGGGTACAGTCTGACAGTGTTCTATAGAGACAGATATCTATTATAAGGGTACAGTCTGACAGTGTTCTATAGAGACAGATATCTATTATAGGGGAACAGTCTGACAGTGTTATATAGAGACAGATATCTATTATAGGGGTACAGTCTGACAGTGTTATATAGGGACAGATATATATTATAGGGGTACAGTCTGACAGTGTTCTATAGAGACAGATATCTATTATAGGGGTACAGTCTGACAGTGTTATATAGAGACCGATATCTATTATAGGGGTACAGTCTGACAGTGTTCTATAGAGACAGATATCTATTATAGGGGTACAGTCTGACAGTGTTCTATAGAGACAGATATCTATTATAGGGGAACAGTCTGACAGTGTTATATAGAGACAGATATCTATTATAGGGGTACAGTCTGACAGTGTTCTATAGAGACAGATATCTATTATAGGGGTACAGTCTGACAGTGTTATATAGAGACAGATATATATTATAGGGGTACAGTCTGACAGTGTTCTATAGAGACAGATATCTATTATAGGGGTACAGTCTGACAGTGTTATATAGAGACAGATATATATTATAGGAGTACAGTCTGACAATGTTATATAGAGACAGATATATATTATAGGGGTACAGTCTGACAGTGTTATATACAGACAGATATCTATTATAGGGGTACAGTCTGACAGTGTTATGTAGGGACAGATATATATTATAGGGGTACAGTCTGACAGTGTTATGTAGGGACAGATATCTATTATAGGGGTACAGTCTGACAGTATTATATAGAGACAGATATCTATTATAGGAGTACAGTCTGACAGTATTATATAGAGACAGATATCTATTATAGGGGTACAGTCTGACAGTGTTATATAGGGACAGATATCTATTATAGGAGTACAGTCTGACAGTGTTCTATAGAGACAGATATCTATTATAGGAGTACAGTCTGACAGTGTTATATAGAGACAGATATATATTATAGGGGTACAGTCTGACACTGTTCTATAGAGACAGATATCTATTATAGGGGTACAGTCTGACAGTGTTATATAGAGACAGATATCTATTATAGGGGTACAGTCTGACAGTGTTCTATAGAGACAGATATATATTATAGGGGTACAGTCTGACGGTGTTCTGTAGAGACAGATATCTATTATAGGGGTACAGTCTGACAGTATTCTATAGAGACAGATATCTATTATAGGGGTACAGTCTGACAGTGTTCTATAGAGATAGATATATATTATAGGGGTACAGTCTGACAGTGTTATATAGAGACAGATATATATTATAGGAGTACAGTCTGACAGCGTTCTATAGAGACAGATATCTATTATAGGGGTACAGTCTGACAGTGTTCTATAGAGACAGATATCTATTATAGGGGTACAGTCTGACAGTGTTCTATAGAGACAGATATCTATTATAGGGGTACAGTCTGACAGTGTTCTATAGAGACAGATATCTATTATAGGGGAACAGTCTGACAGTGTTATATAGGGACAGATATCTATTATAGGGGTACAGTCTGACAGTGTTCTATAGAGACAGATATCTATTATAGGGGTACAGTCTGACAGCGTTCTATAGAGACAGATATCTATTAGAGGGGTACAGTCTGACAGTGTTCTATAGAGACAGATATCTATTATAGGGGAACAGTCTGACAGTGTTATATAGAGACAGATATATATTATAGGGGTACAGTCTGACAGTGTTCTATAGAGACAGATATCTATTATAGGGGTACAGTCTGACAGTGTTCTATAGAGACAGATATCTATTATAGGGGTACAGTCTGACAGTGTTATATAGAGACAGATATATAGTATAGGGGTACAGTCTGACAGTGTTCTATAGAGACAGATATCTATTATAGGGGTACAGTCTGACAGTGTTATATAGAGACAGATATCTATTATAGGGGTACAGTCTGACACTGTTCTATAGAGACAGATATATATTATAGGGGTACAGTCTGACAGTGTTATATAGAGACAGATATCTATTATAGGGGTACAGTCTGACAGTGTTATATAGGGACAGATATCTATTAGAGGGGTACAGTCTGACAGTGTTATATAGAGACAGATATCTATTATAGGGGTACAGTCTGACAGTGTTATATAGGGACAGATATATATTATAGGGGTACAGTCTGACAGTGTTATATAGAGACAGATATCTAATATAGGTGTACAGTCTGACAGTGTTATATAGAGACAGATATCTAATATAGGTGTACAGTCATACAGTGTTATATAGAGACAGATATATATTATAGGAGTACAGTCTGACAGCGTTCTATAGAGACAGATATCTATTATAGGGGTACAGTCTGACAGTGTTCTATAGAGACAGATATCTATTATAGGGGTACAGTCTGACAGTGTTATATAGAGACAGATATATAGTATAGGGGTACAGTCTGACAGTGTTCTATAGAGACAGATATCTATTATAGGGGTACAGTCTGACAGTGTTATATAGAGACAGATATCTATTATAGGGGTACAGTCTGACACTGTTCTATATAGACAGATATATATTATAGGGGTACAGTCTGACAGTGTTATATAGAGACAGATATCTATTATAGGGGTACAGTCTGACAGTGTTATATAGGGACAGATATCTATTAGAGGGGTACAGTCTGACAGTGTTATATAGAGACAGATATCTATTATAGGGGTACAGTCTGACAGTGTTATATAGGGACAGATATATATTATAGGGGTACAGTCTGACAGTGTTATATAGAGACAGATATCTAATATAGGTGTACAGTCTGACAGTGTTATATAGAGACAGATATCTAATATAGGTGTACAGTCATACAGTGTTCTATAGAGACAGATATCTATTATAGGAGTACAGTCTGACAGTGTTATATAGGGACAGATATCTATTATAGGAGTACAGTCTGACAGTGTTCTATAGGGACAGATATCTATTATAGGAGTACAGTCTGACAGTGTTATATAGGGACAGATATCTATTATAGGAGTACAGTCTGACAGTGTTATATAGGGACAGATATCTATTATAGGAGTACAGTCTGACAGTGTTCTATAGGGACAGATATCTATTATAGGAGTACAGTCTGACAGTGTTATATAGGGACAGATATCTATTATAGGAGTACAGTCTGACAGTGTTATATAGGGACAGATATATATTATAGGGGAACCATCTGAAAGTTTTCTGTAAAGTTTTGGTGTCATACCGATAAAATGTACTTTCATTCCCCATTCGCTCCTTCCTTGTAATGAGAATTTCTTTACAAGGCAAATAGGTGTGAACTATACGTGAACATAATTATACTAAGCTTGATAATAAATGTGATGATTTCAATTCCCCAATTATAAATTTTCCATTTCTGGTTAGCAGGATTCTGATTCTAAGATTCGATATCCAAGTGTCTTGTCAAATTCCTCAGACAGATGCTGAATACTGACGGAGAAATCGATAACACGAGAGATGTATGTTGATGACGAGAGATGTATGTTGATGACGAGTGATGTATGTTGATGACGAGGGATGTATGTTGATGACGAGGGATGTATGTTGATGACGAGGGATGTATGTTGATGACGAGGGATGTATGTTGATGACGGGAGATGTGTGTTGATGGCGAGAGATGTATGTTGATGGCGAGAGATGTATGTTGATGACGAGAGATGTGTGTTGATGACGAGAGATGTTTGTTGATGGCGAGAGATGTATGTTGATGACGAGAGATGTATGTTGATGACGAGGGATGTATGTTGATGACGAGGGATGTATGTTTTTGACGAGAGATGTGTGTTGATGGCGAGAGATGTATCTTGATGGCGAGGGATGTATGTTGATGACGAGGGATGTATGTTTTTGACGAGAGATGTGTGTTGATGGCGAGAGATGTATGTTGATGGCGAGAGATGTATGTTGATGACGAGGGATGTATGATTTTGACGAGAGATGTGTGTTGATGGCGAGAGATGTATGTTGATGACGAGAGATGGGTGTTGATGGCGAGAGATGTATGTTGATGGCGAGAGATGTATGTTGATGGCGAGAGATGTATGTTGATGACGAGAGATGTATGTTGATGACGAGTGATGTATGTTGATGGCGAGAGATGTATGTTGATGACGGGAGATGTGTGTTGATGGCGAGAGATGTATGTTGATGGCGAGAGATGTATGTTGATGACGAGAGATGTATGTTGATGGCGAGAGATGTATGTTGATGACGAGAGATGTATGTTGATGGCGAGAGATGTATGTTGATGGCGAGAGATGTAGATGTATGTTGATGGCGAGAGATGTATGTTGATGGCGAGAGATGTATGTTGATGGCGATTATTGGACACTTTTATGGTCAACATCATGATCTCATTTGGAAATATTCCTTGTGCGACATGAAATTAATTTTGGTGTTAATATACCCAGTGTTACGTTGTCATCACACTAATTATCCTTTAACAAATTAATTTTGGTGTTAATATACCCAGTGTTACGTTGTCATCACACTAATTATCCTTTAATAAATTATCATTGTATAACACGTGTTGCCGATTAAGTAAAGACGCTCACTTCTCTGGAACACCTTGTCTTATTTTCCTTGTACATCGTAAGGGATCTCAATGCAAATCGATCTGATTTTCTGCCCTCGTTCCACCGAACAAGATTTCGAGCTATTGTTTGGTTATGATGTCTGTATTCTTTTTAACTTAAATTTTTGTTTATCTGTATCTGGTATCAGTTCTAAAAAACTTTCCGATAAATCAATTCAATTTTTTAAGTCTCACGGTTTTGTAGGCCCCAAGGTGAATAAACTTTTATCTTATAGATATATTTGTATTATTCACCTTTTATGTACAATACCCAAGGTTACCTCCACCTGAATGGCCGAGTTGTCAGATCTATATATTATTGTAAGGGTAGACTAAGAACGTCATATCTTTTGTGTTTTGGGGGACATGGTGAGGATGTGGGACATGGTGAGGGTGTGGGACATGGTGAGGGTGTGGGTGTGGGACAGGGTTAGGGTGTGGGACATGGTGAGGGTGTGTGACATGCTGAGGGTGTGGGACAGGATAAGGGTGTGATACAGGGTGAAGATAGGGGACAGGGTGAGAGTGTTGGTTGCTAATGCAACTTTTCTTTATTATTGTGTTCAGTGTGATAAACCTGATATGTTTTTCTTGTTTATGAATTGTAAACGGTTTAACACAGACACAAGGGGAGGACACGCTTTGTGTTATTGTTCCGGGTTACCCTTCCTTCTCCATCCCATGCTGGGTGATGCCATGTAACTTATGATGTCTACATGTTTTTAGTGTAAAACATCACCAGGAAAACGTTTTACTCACGTTATCAACGTAAATACATCTATGTATGTTTGATAATGACGGGTCTGACGTAAACTAATCACGTACATGTACGTGCATGAGCGCGTGTTATTTTCATCAGAGTATACGGAGGACCAGAACCATACACTTGTTTATTTTAGTTAACTACAATTGTCTTCCGAACATAAATTGTCATTTAATTAGCCAATAGGGTAGATATTCTCAAAATCTATTTCATCTTATTAATTATATCAACATAAATCTGAACATGCGTATGACTAGTATTGTTTGGTGTAGTGTGCTGCCATACACATTGTACCTAATTCTTAGTGTATCTACATGGAGGTAACTACATCTTATGGACGTGGTATATATAAGTAACATAAACTCAATATCAAAGAAACATGTATAACAATATAAAGTTACTTGTACATAAACTCTCAACAAATGACACATTGGTACATCAACTCCCGACAAATGACACATTGGTACATCAACTCCCGACAAATGACACATTGGTACATCAACTCCCGACAAATGACACATTGGTACATAAACTCTCGACAAATGACACATTGGTACATAAACTCTCGACAAATGACACATTGGTACATCAACTCCCGACAAATGACACATTGGTACATCAACTCCCGACAAATGACACATTGGTACATCAACTCCCGACAAATGACACATTGGTACATAAACTCTCGACAAATGACACATTGGTACATAAACTCTCGACAAATGACACATTGGTACATCAACTCCCGAAAAATGACACATTGGTACATCAACTCCCGACAAATGACACATTGGTACATCAACTCTCAACAAATGACACATTGGTACATCAACTCCCGACAAAAGACACGAAATAAATTTTATTTGAAAATACAAATGTTACAGTCCATACATATCACATAAATATTCACATAATACTGCCTAGAAAATCAAGATAAAGATCTAGATACAGCTGTATATCTAGATAAATTGGTACTAGCAATTTATCTTAACACCCGGATGTCTATAAAACAATGCGTATAAAATACATATACATACCAATATTATACAAAATATCAAATATAATCATGTTCATCAAACTGCTTATCAAATCACTTATAATGAAAAGCCACTATTTACAAAATTAATTATAGTTAAAAAACGTCAAACTGCCTATAAAATGATTCATAACGGAAACTTCAAACTGACTACAATATTATTCATGACGAAAACTTCAAAATGTAGATTGAGAACATTAAATAATTGAACAAAGGTCAGAGGAGTGAATAGCTGTAAATTTTAATTTACATATAGAGTATATTGTATGGTGGGTAAGTAATGTGAAACTACATTCTCTAGGTGTCGCTACAGGGCAAAAGTGGGGGAAATGAGTCTACATCAATATATAGGGTGTTTTATCCCTGTGTATCAAGCTTCGTATCTTCTGTATGTTGTATAATGTTTAAATAACGTGATATGCGTAATTAATTCATCATAAAATCCTGAAACTACACACAGAATTATTAATCATGAATACAGAAAACTACACACAGAATTATTTATCATGAATACAGAAAACTACACACAGAATTATTTATCGTGAATACAGAAAACTACACATAGAATTATTTATCATGAATACAGAAAACTACACACAGAATTATTTATCATGAATACAGAAAACTATATACAGAATTATTTACCATGAAAACAGAAAACTACACACAGAATTATTAATCATGAATACAGAAAAATACACAGAATTATTTATCGTGAATACAGAAAACTACACACAGAATTATTTATCATGAATACAGAAAACTAAACAAAATATATTTATCATCATAAAAAGCAATGTACGTATTGTATATAAAAACAACGCATACAAAAAGGCAATTAAAAGAAACGCAACGGATACAATGTCATGGTGCCAGAACTTGTTCCTTTTTAAGACATACAGAGTTGTCGTTCGTTCAGAGTAGCTACGTGTATGACAGAAGGGAAGTAATCAGATATTAACATTCATGTATTGATGAAAGCAGATCTGATAAAATAGCGAGATTAAAGAGAAACACGTCGATGTATCTTATAATGCGTCAAATTTATGGTTTCTACATGTAAAGGAGGTGGTGCATGGCGGCCCACGGCCGAATCTTATTTTATGCATGATATTATGATAGACTTTTACCAAATACATGTCATTTTAGACACTAAAACGAAAATTGGCAAATGCTGTATACGCAGCGCCACCTAACATGATTTCTGTAAAAAATGTGTACCCTCCCTTTTAAATTAAATATATTTCTTGTACAAAAGTACTTGATAAATTTCATATTGCATTGATAGTCTCATGTGATGTTATATTTTATAAAAACATGTGTGTTTAGCATGGATTTGTATAATAGAAAGTGTAATTACAGCTTTTTTAGCAAAATTTTCAGTTCAAAATTTACCTTCTTGAAATTTTCTTTTATTTGTTAAGCAGATAATAAAATATAAAATGTAATAATCGTTGGAGTACTATCAAATTTTGCTTTTAAAAAACATGTTTGCATATTAATCTTAATACACAACCAAAAAAAATCATCAAAAATTACTGGATAACAAAAGATTTTTGCATACAAAGAAAGGTCATGAAGTAAATTGTATTAAAAAACCAAGGGTTAAAAAGGAGCACCCTGCCTGACACAAGCAGTAAAGTCTGATTGCATTGTTATTTTTGTTGGATTTTTAGCATTTGCCTCTATTTTCAGTACTTTCGGTACTTTGATATGTTGTCCAAAATTGGGGGTGTATGCATTTAACAATAATAAAATCTTGGCATATCCAGTAATTCACCAAATAAATTTGTTTCATTAAATGTTTATGAATATCCATAGATTATTTCTAACCTGAAATTTTGATAGTACTCCATCAATAACTTTGTGGTATTAGACTTTAAATGAAAAGTTAAAAACAATGATTTTCACAAAGAAGACATCAAATTAGGCTGAAATTTAATTTAAGTGTCACGGAGCGTGATGATTCATATACAAAACTAAACCTTAAACAAATGGGGTGAATTTGTTTCACAAATAGGAAATAAAAATATGTTCTATAATAGTTAGTGGTCAAAACATTAGCTTCTTATGCAGTTTGATGGGGAAATAATGAAATCACCAAAAAAAGAATATATACATTGAGGACTTGAAATTAATTCCTCCCACATAATCGGGGATATTATGCTTTTGACAAAAATATGTTTCCGGGAAAAAAATCGCTGTGGGCCGATTTAGCCCTCCTATGCACCACCTCACTTTAATTTCTTTATTGGTAGCAATATACTAGTCATCTTGATAGACTGGTTCAAGTATCAGAATTTGGAGATGTGCTCTTTTCCACGCAGGTACACTGTAGTTCTGGCTGAATCTTTAATTTCCTGGCGTACTTTATATACTGTATATACGAGGTCTATTCTACCGTCTACCGACAGAATCTCAATGTCTCCCTCAATAAAAGTCTCCTTATTTACGTTACCAAATCACACTCTTCAGTAACGCTATTCCAACTATGTTATCTAATAACTTAATACATTATTTTTCACAGCCATTACATGGTTTACTGTTGATCCACGTGTATTTTTGTTTTTGTTTTCTGTTTTTTTTTCTTGAAAGGTTACTATCTTAACAAGAGATCCCAGAGGGATATTGGCGCCCACCATTGAATGATCTTTATAGGCTCCATGTCAGATTGATCTTTTCTCTACTTTTCCCTTCTTCTAAGTCTTACTAATCTGTGTAAATTCAGGAACAGCCCTCTAGTACTTTTCAAACAAGGGGAATCTATATATAAAATTTTAAGATTTAGCAATAATGGCTGTCTGTCAATTGTAAAAATCCAAGGTGGCTGCCTGTCGGCCAAGTTGTTTTTTTATTAGTCTCAAAATGCAACATGCATAACTAGGCACCAAGGGGAACCTATATATGAAATTTGAGAAAGATCCCTCAGTACTTTCTAAGAAATAGCGATAACAAGAATTGTTTACGGACGGACGGACGACAGACCACGGACGCAGGGCGATTTGGATAGCCCACCATCTGATGATGGCGGGCTAAAAATTGGCCAAACATATTAAAGCGGCTAAGGTAAAAAGAATTTCATTAACTTAGTTATGCTCTCCGAGTATATTTTCTCTTGCACGTATTTACTATTTTTTGAAAATATATACGTGTATAATAATGTATGTGCATGATAGTTATGTGTCTGAAGACTCAAAGTTGATAAAGAACTAGACTGGCCCCTGTCTCTAGAGTACTGAAATTATAAATAAAATTGAGCTTTATGATTTTGGTCCTTATAATATGCCTGATTCTAGACCTAAGTTGCAAACTAGGGGCGGATAATTCTTAACAAAAAAAAAAAAACAAACAAAAAACCCCCAAAAAACAACAACTTAGCGTCTGGTGGCCAATTTAATAAAGAACTTCAACTATAGAACAATATCCGATATACAATATACATGTACGTACTATTCTACTCTAGACAAGCTGATATAGTGTTATAAAGTTGCTACTACACGAGCGTGTAAGAACAAATTTATCCGCACAAACTGATATCGACAGTAGGCCCTCTATACCATCTGATGAAGTGAGTAACTCCCTAACGACGGACCCGTCAGAAGACATCTGTACAACATTACGTGATCCATTTCCACAAACATACACATTACCATCACTGTCCAGATCCACACCTCTGGGTGCTTTTAGGATTCCTCTTACAGCAATTGTCTCGTTCTTACTCTTTGAAAGTCTGCAGACAGCCACATCTCCTGGTGAACCAGTGGACATGGTCACTACGATATCACGTTTGATAGGATCACACACAATGAATCGTGGCGCCATCTTCGGATGATATAACGTGTCCACCTGCCCTGACGCCGTGACACTGTAAACCTCAAAAGGTTTATTGTCCCCAGAAGTAAGTGTGAATTCACCGTCATGGTACGATATACCGTAACACGGCCTCGAGGTGTTAACGACTGGATGACTGCTTAAAGAAAATTTCGTAGATGTGATGTCCAAGAATGATATCATGTTAGCCCAGGGCATTGTAATGGCCACTGTGGTATTATTTACCCAGCACAGACCATATGGTTCCTCAGACAGAGAACTTTCGTCAAGGAGAACGCCTTTGTCAGTAACAAGTTTTATCTTCCGGTTCCGTTGATCTGCCACAACGATACGGCCGTCTGTAGTAAGTAAGATGCCGGTAAAATTGCATGTAGCGTTGTCGGACGGAAATTTAACTTCTATATTTGTAATTTTCTGAGCATGTCTTTCACATAAAGGTTTCATCATTGTTTTATGACTTGGACCAAGCGGGACTTGTTCAAATTTAATCTTTCCGAAGTCGAATTTTACATCTTCAATACCCGGAGTCTTGTATCTGATGAGAACAGGTTTGCAAGATGCCTCTGTGTCTTTTACAAAGGATTCGCACGATTTCACCTCGGCTGTACCTCTTAGGAGAATGGAGATAGTATGCGGGGGATCTGTTAACAAAGATTCTGTATCCGCCAGCTGTCTGGTAGCAGTCATAGCCGTTGACATACTTTCACATCTCTGGGTATGCTTCTCCATGTTGGTTTTCTGTTCTTTGTAGACCTTGGTTAAGTCATTAACTAAAGCCTCTTTTAACTGATCAAACTTCGCGATGATATTCTGACGGAGATCTGTCAGATCAGAGAGCACTTGGTCTCTATCCGTGGAAAATTTATCCATGTGGTGTTTGATATGTTTTGTCAACGTCTGTAATTTTAGAATTTCTTCTGACAAAGACGTTTTCATTTCCTGGAACTTTGGTCCGTCGTTTAATTTCTCGCAGAAGTCTTCAGCGGTAAGAACTTCATCACATCTCCTGTGATCTATCGCTATACATTTGCTGCAAGCAAGTGAAGAGTGGTCCTCACAGAACAAGTCAGTCTTCTTCCCGTGTTTTTTACACCTTGGGTATCTTGGGGAACCATGTTTTGTCTGGTTTGTCATTTCTGACACGTGGATAATGTTGCATTCCACATGAATGATATCATGGTGACATGTTTTGCAACTCGAACAGAAAAATGAATTCATCCTATCACACCAAAACTCAGCAGGTGTTTTGGAATCTCCTTTATGTTTACATGGCTGGCACAAATGTCCCTCCTTGTGTGTATCTGAGAGTTCCATGAGAAGACTGTTGGTTGGGAACTGTTTGGCCCAGAGATGGACGGCGGCTGTGGGATCTAGTGGTACCGTGACTGCCCTACAGATCGGACATGGAAAGGTGTTCACAGACGAATTCTCAGTGTCCTTGGAGATATAGGCTGCTAGACATTCCTCGCAAAAAGAGTGAAGGCAAGGCAAGGACTTTGGGTGACGTAACTTGTCGAGACATATCGGACATTCTAACGACCGGGCGTTTACAGTGGTGGTGATCTTCTCAGGGGAGGCTGTTCTGTTGTCTTGTTCCCCTCCCTCTGCCATTGTATTTTGTTTACGACTGTAATTAAGGAAACAAGATATATTGTAAGACGTGTCTAAATCTTAATAGTGGAACTAGATTATAACCAACCTAATTAAATTATAATCACTGTTTATTGATTCTCTCAAGGTTTTTCATTTACTTTTGTAAGCGAAGGGAGACTATTCCTTCAGTTTCCACGGGTAAATTATATTTATCTTATTGTAAAAGAATAGAGGAAATGGGTATGTACACCTACAATGTTAAGACGGACAAATCAAAAGTAAATGGAATATTTTCAATG
Source organism: Pecten maximus (assembly GCF_902652985.1). Taxonomy (NCBI): domain Eukaryota; kingdom Metazoa; phylum Mollusca; class Bivalvia; order Pectinida; family Pectinidae; genus Pecten; species Pecten maximus. Next base: position 3,027,845 of record NC_047024.1, on the reverse strand, counting down.
CAATAATTAATTAGAAGGTGAAATATAAATCTTTATTAAACAGTTATTGAAACATCATATAAGGCGTATTGATGTACATCACTTAATAATTCATATTTGTATTTCATTTTCTAATTATCTATAATATTTTTCTTAGTGGATTTGGAAATATGTATCATATGTTGTTACAACTGCATATATGATCAATAAAAATATAAAGAAAAAAGATCATATTCAATGCTGTATGATACCCTCGGTACACTAGTATAATAATACAGTGTAATCTTAATTAGACAGTGTTATGACATTAATACCCGACAGGATGTGTGGTCGTCTGATAAATGAACATGCAAGAAAAAACATATCTTAACCTTGTATAATACCCTTCCCTGTTATTTCACTAATTTCAATTAACATTTTATAGCGAAAAATTAAAGTTTCGTCAGATTGTATTTATTATCGATATGAACACAATCTGGACGACATAAATAATTATGGTCGTAATGGACGCCACACCTATTCACCCATATTGCATGCATAGTTACAATACATGTTATCCGTTCCCACACTGCATTATATGATGGTCTTTTCCTTAGATTAACATTTCTAGTTACAGTAATTCCTTTATATTGGCGAATATTTTGCAATTGTACCTGTATTTTATCGGTTTTGTTTTCGAGCCACTCTCTCCAAATTTTATACAACATCGGGTTCCCTTCACGCAATGATGCACGGGAGAATGCAAAAGGATAAATACCCTGCACCTATCTGGGATAAAGCATTTCCCCATTGAACACCGGCCTTCCGTTCTCGGAACATGTACATACGAAACTGTAGAAGAGTTCGTCCTTAGAAGCTTTACTCCCTATACCTATGACTTATGTTTATTTCCTGTATCGACCTCAGTCGCTTTGCATTTGGTACATGGGTCGAGGGGAACATTCCTTCAAAGAATATATTGTCACAGAGCTAACAGTTCCATGGAAGGAAAGGTGCAGCGAAGCTTACGAACGGAAGAGAGCAAAGTACGAAGCATTGCTGGTGGAGTGCAGGGAGAGGGTGGCAGACGTGGGGCTACCCAGTGGAGATTGGATGTAGAGGCTTCCCAACACAGTCTGTGTGGGGAATGCTATCTACATTGGGAGAACCTGGCAGGACTAAAAGATCAGCGGTGCAGAGGATGGCCAAGGCAACAGAAAGATCTTCATGCTGGGTGTGGATGAGGAAGGACATCAGTAGTTGGACACCCACCACCGACGGGTAGTGATTGATCATCACTGTGGACCCCCCCCCCCCCCCCCCCCCCCTTCCCCAATCCTGAGTGTGCCGAGCTAGGGATCGAACCGAAACACACGATGAAGGATGGCCTCGACTGAGGACGTCGGCGGAGCAGCAGCAGTGACATCAAAGATAGGTATATGTTCAACTAGGTATATGTTCAACTTGGGAACAAGTGACGGCTACCACAGCAAGCTACAATACAGAAAGAAAGAAGTACACCATCCTCAAGGTCTTCCGAGAAGGAGGATGAAAGACTCAGCAACGCAGATATGACAGCTAATCGGTTTGTACAACGGACACTGACAGGAATACTGGCCGAAACAAAGTGTCACTGCATGAAAGTGTGTGAGAACCTGAGAGATTTAAAAATTCACCAAGCAAAAGCCAAATGTAGACCTGAGAAGCAGAAGGGGGAGGGCACAGTCATTACTGATGAGACGGAGGAGGACCAAAACCAGGAATAACACCACAGTGGCCAGGACCTCTTACCCAAGGAGACAGATCAGGCTAATATTGAGGCAGATCCAGTTAGTCAGAACCCAATTTAGCCTTACCCAGAGGCAGTTAGCAACAACAGGGAAGAAGCAATGAAGTGACCATCTTCAGAAGATAAAAGATGGGATGCCTTGAACCACGACCTCAACAAGATCCTATAGAGGACACTGGTAGGAGACACAGATTTACACTTGAAAGATCCAAGTTAGGGATAGTGAGGGGTACAAAAGAAGTCTGTGTTTATCGGAGCACGTCGTTGACATAAAGGTTTCTTCATGTTTTTTTGCCTTGGATCAAGCGGGACTTGTTCGAATTTCCAAGGATCCAAGTCAGAGACATTGAGGAGTTCACAAGAAGAAGTGGGGTGTTATTTATCAGAAACACATGGGGAGGAACATCCGTGAAACCCACGAAAGGAAAAGAGCAAATTACGAGGCGCTGATGGAGAGCAGAGAAAGGATGGCAGAAGTGGAGCTACCCAGTGGAGGTTGGATGTAGAGACTTCCCCGCACAGTCTGGGTGGAGAATGCTATCTGCATTGGGAGTACCTGGCAGGACTAAAAGATCAGCGATGCAGAGGATGGCCAAGGCAGCAGAAAGATATTCATGCTGGGTGTGGATGAAGAAGGACACCAGTAGCTGGACACCCACCACCGACGCGCAATGATTAATCATCACTGCGGACCGCCCCCCCCCCCCCCCCCCATCCACCCCCACTATGATCCCCCCCCCCCCATCCACTCCCACTGTGGAACCCCCCCCCCCCCCCCAATTCTTAGAGTGTTCCGAGCTAGTGGTCGAGACGCACGACGATTTGATATCCTCGGCTGAGGACGTCGGTGGTGCAGCAGCAGTGGCAAAATAGCTGAATATAAGTAAAATAGAATGGATGGGGTCCTTGGACCTACATGTATGTCTGGTTAAAATATATTCACATCGGAGAAAAGGATTTGAAACCTTATCTCTCTTTGAGTGTTATTCTTCCTGTTGATTGGTTTATCGGTGTGAATCCGTTTATACTTCGGTTGCCTATGATATAATGTTTTGCTATATCATCTGTACTGTTAATAAAATAAACTTAAACATTATTATGAGTTGTATATATGATATCCCCCAAGAACCATGGGTATAGATGTGTCACACATGAAGGATCAGTTATATAACACAATTTGGCTTATTTCATCACGATCCATAGTCTACTTGCCTCGTCAAAGCCGGTCCATCAATGTTGAGAAAGAAGGGCAACACCCACTGACACATCGAACAAAAAATGTTCTAACCTAGAGCGCGAGTGGAAGGTTATAAACCTTAATCGAGACTATTTTAAACCAGCAAGATCAACACCAGACGTGGCGTAGCTGTGTTATAGTATATACTACTATATGTCGACTTCATGGAATCATGATGGGATTAGAAACCATGTCAAATTAAAGGAGTTTGAGTATATTACCCAGGATCTTTGAAACATGGCATTTTGCCTACTTTCGGTTTCCGTTGACACAACATTATATTAAAACAGTTTTACAAGATTACGATTTCTACAAAGTATGTATGTATTCATATCCGCAACAGTTTCTATAACTTCAATTAACCTAAGTTAAGGAGGATGTTTACTTACCTCAAGAGCAGGAAACACGCCAAAGAGACAACGCAAAGCACAGCATGTTCACATTCCACCACTAACTAACCTCGGCAGAGCACGTATGACGCGTCATACTGAAAGGTCACCGGGGTCAAACTTTTCAATCACGTTAAGTTTCACTCGTCACATCTCGGCCGATGAAGGGTACCGGAATTGGCCGAGGTTAGCCGAATGGTTAAGTTTATTACCAATACAAGATCAATTTATATCGTTTTACGCCGAAATCATATACACAATATAACTAACAGTTATTAAATTAACAGTGACAACAGTTCCTTTTCTACAGAATTTCTTATTTATTTAAGGGTTAACTGTAATATTTTTTTTACGTTATTGAGCAATAACACAAAAAACTGGGGTGTACTCTGAATAAATCGCGAAGCGGTTTATGAAAAGTGTACACCCCAGTTTTTTGTGTTATTGCTCAATAACGTAAACAAAATATTACAGTTAACCCTTATAATTTAATTAACAACGATAAGAAACATTTTCATTAAGTTTAACATGTTTATTTTGCTCCAGATATTTAAAAACACATCGATAAATACAAAATCCCGTGAACAACGATTACTCCGCTGACGTCACAGTCAACCAATTTTTATGTTATGAGAAGATAACATAATTTTTTGAGCCAATGAAAATGCTTGTTACAAGCAAAATTAAATTATAATTATGTAAAAGTCCTTGATTCGTCCAATGCCTGCCTAGTCTATTTTTGAAAGAAAAAAGCAATTGGTAGTGCGAATAATACTTCCTTTGGCAAATTGTTCCATACTTTGAGAACACGCACACAAAAAAAAAAAATATATATATGATTTCGATTCTAGAAATCTACTATATATTTTTAATTGTTTGCCGTGGTGAAATGATGTCTAGTCGATCATGGCAAGCCAGATACAAATATCTGTTTTTAAACAGATATAAACTACAGGTATTTCCATTTTTAATCTAAATATCTGTTTTTTGTTATTAAATAGATATTATTATTATTATTCTCTTTATTTCCTCCACAAATGAAGATTCACAAATAGAATAATTACATCATACAATCAACATATAAACAAGAATAGTCTGAATATACATATACAAAGTTATTTCACACACAAGTAATTATATTGAAACATCAATTGTTAGCAAATTGGGTTATATTTTTAAGCATTTCATTCAGAAAATTTACATTTGCTAATCTTACATATTCGTTGTCTTCGTTAGACATGTCATAGTTTAACTTGCTTCCTAATAAAGCATTAACTAGTTCAAAATCTGATAAATTGTGAAGGTACGCAATAAAATCAATACCCAACATATTAAATAAAAAACACCATAATTTATCACGAATAGCAGTATTCTTTTCACAATGTAGAATTATATGCATTAAAGTATCGTTGTATAAAATACCACAGTAGTGGCATAAAGCCATATGGTCCAACATACGAGATGTTGTACATAATTTTATGATACAGTGTATAGATTTATAATACTGAGGATATTTAATAGCCAATTTCCATAAATAATGTGGTTTAATCTTAGAATGAATAAATTTAAATCTGAAAAAGTCATTGTGGTTATGCATACGTTCTAACCATGCAGTTTCCTCTACTCTATATACATTTTCATAGACACTTTTTTTCCATTGTAGTTTCCCCGGAAAATACCCTAGCTTTATATAGTCAACAAAAGTCTCATACAATGAATATTTTCTTAAAATAGAAATAATGTCGGGTATAAATCCCTGTTGTTTTTCGTTGTTTACAATGAACATAAAAAATCTAGTAATAAATATCTTGTGTACTAGCATACTATTATCGATATTATAAATTCGTCCCAGAAATAATAATTTCTTGATATTAATATAAGATTCAATACTAGTCCAGCCAAGCAATGATACACACATGTCTGTCCTAGTTCTCTTTTCAAACCTTTGAATACTTTTCACAATAAAATTTTGTGCCTTTTCTAATAATAATACTTCAGTTTTGGAGAGTAACCATAGTTCACATCCGAAAAGTGCAGAAGGATACACTTTAATTTTGACTATTTTAGCAACAGTGAGAGGGTTAAGTGCGTTGGGATGAGCACCAGATTTTAGAAGAGACATAACACCAGTTTTTAATTTACAACATGCTCTAGTAGTTCTTTCAACTGAATTTCTTCTGCCGTTTAACAATATTCCGACATGTTTAATTTCTTCAACTACAGGCAGTACAAATTTGTATAGGTAGACATTTTGTATATTATGCGATATGCATTTTTCAGAAAACAATACAATTTTACTTTTCGTAGATGAGAAAGTGAATCTCCACTTCTTACTATAGGTTTCACATATATTAACCATTTTTTGTAGGCTTTGAAAATTTGTACTAACAAGACAAATGTCATCTGCCTGAGTTGGGATGTTAACTTTTAAATCTGCAATAACTGCGCCGTTTCCACAATTTTCCATTTCATTCAATAATTCGTTTATGAAAATTAGGTACAGTTTGGCAGACAAAGATCCCCCTTGCAAAATCCCTCTCTCCATTTTGATCAAAGGTGATGTTAAGCCATTAAATAAGATTGAACTTTCTACATGTGTATACATTTCTTTAAGAATAACCCATATCTTGCCTCTCAGTCCAATTTCATGTATTTTAAAAAGAAGACCTGCGTGCCACACTGTGTCGAACGCCTTGTTGCTGTCTAAAAATGCAACATATACATTTGATCCATTTTCTAAATTATAATTTATACATTCTTGTAAGTTAAAAGATGTGCATAGGCTACACAGATTACTTTGGTATGCAGACTGCTGCCTATTGGGAAACGTATCAGAACATATGACTGGGCTGATTCTATTTGATATAGACATTTCAAATAACTTAAACATGACTGGCAGTAGGGTGATGCCTCTATAATTATTGGGATCATCTTTTACTTTCCCTTGACCTTTGTGCAACGTAACAATTAATCCCTTTTTCCACTGTTTTGGGATGTATTCATTTTTTATTATCATATTGAACAACGCAGCCATATGTTCGAATAGTTTATTACTTCCGTACTTAAAATGCTCATAAACTAAACCATCATGCCCTCCAGCTTTATTTGTGCTGAGTTTCTTGCATGACGTCGATATCTCTACTGGCGTAATGACGTCATTCAGGAAATTATCCTGTTCAAACTTAACATTGGACTCAATATTGTCAATATGCGTGTTAATATCATTTTCAAAGCCTGTTTCAAAACATTCATCCGATTTATCTTGAAATATCGTACCAAAATGTAACGCCCATGCCTCTACAATGTCAGCAGGCTCACGTAAGGTTTTACCATTGTACCTTAATTCAGTTTGTGATTGGGGTCGTTTATTAACTTTACGTTTATACAATTGCCAAAACAATGTTTGGTCTATCTCACCACACTTATCAATTTCAGAAAACTGATTTGACATATAAGTATGAAAGGCAGTACGTAAATTTCTGCGAAAAATAGCTTTGTTTTGTTTATACTCCAAAAAACTGACGCTTCCGGATCTTGGCCTACCTTCTAAGATCCAACGTTTCCTTTTATTAGTCATTACCTTATGCATTTGTGATACTTCGTCGTTCCAATACGGTTTAAGATAACTTTTGTATTCACTTTTAGGTAATGTTAAGTCAGCAGCTTTCTTGACTGACAATACTATGTTAGAATAATATCCGTCAATGTCTTTATTCGATATAATACCTTCAGGTATAATCACTGAACTTAAATTATCATCTAGACATATTGTATAACATTTCAAGGCATTGATTGTTTTTGCCTTTTTCCAATTATATTTTACATATGCAGATCCCGCAGAATGAGGGGCAGAAACTGGTATGGATATGGAACATATGACAGGGTGATGTTCCGATAAATTATGAAGATCATCGTCTAGTACTTCACAGTAATTTATCAAGTCAAAAACGTTTGACTGAATTAAGATATGATCAATGGTAGTACAGTGTCCTGTTTGAGGATAAAAGGTGTACACTGGTCCTTTACAATTTAACTGAACGTTAGCAGAATACAAATTAGTTCTATCTAAAAAAGATTGGAATACACTTGACCTTTCATTTTTTTCAAAATTACTTCTGTGCCCTCTGATTTTAACATTCAGATCACCAATTATAAAAACCCTACCCTTTTTTGAGTAAACTGTAACTAGTGACTCCAGAATTTCAACATGCTCAATAAAAACATCAATTGGTCTTGATGAGGCTGGCATATAAACTGCGAAACAGTACAAATATTCCTTATTGGGAGTTTGAATCTCCACACCAACTATCCTTGAACTTTCAACCTCTATTTCCAAAAAAATAAAATTGTTAGATTTACAAAGAATTACCACACCACCTCTAACGTTACATTTATACCGGAAAGGGTCAATTTCATGAACCGGTTTAACTATAGCTGTATAACCATACTGTTTAAACATGTCGAAGAAAGATAAATTATATTCTCTCACCCAGTGTTCTGAAAGACCACAAATATCTATATGATATTTTTCTAAACATTCCAGTAAATATGGAGAGCCGGCCATAACGCCCTCTATGTTCCAACACATCATGTTAATTGAGTCAACCATCATTGATTTGGTTGTAAAAGACTTGTCTCGGAACCCATTCTCTCATACCGATTCCACTAGGCCAGAAGCCACCAGCCGATATGATTCCGACGTCCTCTGATTGTATATTTAGTTGGGCGGAGGCTGTGGATTTCCAACTGTTCTGAAAATACTTTATATGCGTCACGCGCACACCTGATTCATGAAGAAAATCCCTCATCGCTGATTCTGACGCTATTCGCAAGCCAGATACAAATATCTGTTTTTAAACAGATATAAACTACAGGTATTTCCATTTTTAATCTAAATATCTGTTTTTTGTTATTAAATAGATATGATATACATGTATATATTTATAGGCAAAATAAATAATATGTATTTTTATTAGAAATACCTGTATCTAAAATATAGATGACTCTTATTAAATTACAGATATCTCTATTTGACACAAATAAAGCTTCAAGAAGGTCAATCCAGTTATGTAGATTATCAATGTACGTGCGATTTTCTGATATTTATAGAACTATATCGTGCTTTAGACAGTTTTGCAGAATATACGACATCTTGTAGATATATCTTTGATACTAGACAAGTTTTGGCCGTGTGTTCCGGGAGCTATGATAATTAGTTAACCTAACATGTGGTTATATCATACAGGTCCTTCTGTACAGGGCACGTTTGGTTGGGAATCCTGGGACGTCTTGAACATTGAACACTTCTGCAGACATCCTTTAGTGTTTGCATATTTTATAAAGCTTTAAAGAAGGAAACAATATATCCTGTTGGTTCCAATCATGGTGTCTCCAAGCACATTTGGGCAGGAGGGGTCCGTAGTTTATATAGTTAACACAGACAGATGTGTGCCACTTCATTAGTCCAGAATCTAAGATATTTTGTACATCACAAAGCCAGACTAAACATCACAAAACAACGACATTATATTGCATATCTGTTTATTGCACAGCAGTGTTGGCTGACCTTTGGTCAAATTTGTGATTGCTTAGTAACATTAATTAATTCATGTACACATGTACATTGTGTTTATACCAGAAACAGTCTCTATCATAAAGTTTAAAATAAGCATGGGAATACACAGGAGTCGGCAGATCCTTGAAACAGCAGCCTCCATCTAGTGTACAGTATTATAATGGAGACATTGAGAACCTTACAGCCGACTGAATCAGTCTCGGTCTTATATATATCTACAGTACTGAAAACAGTCCTAATACTGTCACTGGTCATACAGAGTTGGAATATGTCATGTACATAGTGTCGTACAAGCTAAGGATGTAACATCAGGCAGCTAATATACTAGAAATCAAAGGAATTAATACTAGAAATCAAAGGAATTATGGAAATTGAAATGGAATGACATCCCAAATAAGATAAAAGAACAAATTGAAATAAGCATACTGGAAACCATATACCAAACCTGAGCGATTTATTCATAAGAAATGTAAGAAATTGATACCCGAACAAACCTTCCACACTCTAAAACACCAGTCACATGGCATAACACCAGTCACATGACTTAACATCAGTCACATGACATAACACTAGTCACATGACATAACACCAGTAACATTAACATTCCAGTGTCTACAACATCAGTCACATGACATAATATCTCTTTGTCTACAACATCAGTCACATGACATAATATCTCTTTGTCTACAACACCAGTCACTTGACATAATATCTCTTTGTCTACAACACCAGTCACTTGACAATATCCCATTGTCTACAACATCAGTCACATGACATAATATCTCATTGTCTACAACATCAGTCACATGACATAATATCCACTGTCTAAAATCTCATTGTCTACAACATCAGTCACATGACATAATATCTCATTGTCTACAACATCAGTCACATGACATAATATCCACTGTCTACATCAGTCACATGACATAATATCCACTGTCTACATCAGTCACATGACATAATATCCACTGTCTAAAACACCAGTCACATTATCCAGTTTAAAACACCAGTCACATGACATTATATCCAGTCTAAAACAGCAGTCACATGACATAATATCCACGGTCTACAACACCAGTCACATGGCATAATATCCACTGTCTACAACAGTCACATGACATAATATCCCATTGTCTTAAACACTAGTTACATGACGTAATATCCACGGTTTACAACATCAGTCACATGACATAATATCCACTCTCTACAACACCAGTCACATGACATAATATCCACTGTCTACAACAGCCACATGACATAATATCCACGGTCTACAACACCAGTCACATGACATAATATCCACTGTCTAAAACACCAGTCACATGACATAATATCCCATTGTCTACAACATCAGTCACATGACATAATATCCCACTGTCAACACCAGTCACATGACATAACACCCAACTGTCTAAAACATCAGTCATATGACATAGCACCACACTGTCTACAACACCAGTCACATGACATAACACCCCAATGTCTAAAACACCAGTCACTTGACATTACATCCCACTGTCTACAGCAACAGTCACATGACATTACAGCCCAATGTCTAAAACACCAGTCACATGACATAATATCCAGTCTACAGCAACAGTCACATGACATTACAGCCCAATGTCTAAAACACCAGTCACATGACATAATATCCAGTCTACAGCAACAGTCACATGACATAACACCCCAATGTCTACAATAACAGTCACATGACATAATATCCACTGTCTACAGCAACAGTCACATGACATAACACCCCGATGTCTACAATAACAGTCACATGACATTACACCCCAATGTCTACAATAATAGTCACATGACATTACACCCCAATGTCTACAATAACAGTCACATGACATTACACCCCAATGTCTACAATAACAGTCACATGACATAACACCCCAATGTCAACAACAGTCACATGACATTACACCCCAATGTCTACAATAACAGTCACATGACATAACACCCCAATGTCAACAACAGTCACATGACATTACAACCCAATGTCTACAACAACAGTCACATGACATTACACCCAAATTTCTACAACATAAGTCACATAACAACAAAATTGCCTAAATTTGATACTTTTTTACAGTATATTTTCTCCCTATGATTGAGTTATAACGATCATGATACATCACTTGGTTTACATTTTTGTAATTTAACAATAGTACACAAATATTAACTGATGATTTGTTAAGAAGTTCTGTACATGTATGTTTTTGTAGATGTTAGGGAAGAATGTATATACCAGCATGTAATTACAAGAGGTAGTAATTTATATCTGCATTAAAATCATTTAAATGTTGAGTGGAAGTCGTAGATACATACACATAAATGACTTTATATATTTACACATGTATGATGAATTACAAACATACGATTTACAGAATATCATTATCACAAAGTCAGTACAATATATACGTATATCATAACATGATCAATGAGTGCATGGGTGAAGGGTATTTCCTGTCCTGTGACGGACGGGTGAAGGGTATTTCCTGTCCTGTGACGGACGGGTGAAGGTATTTCCTGTCCTGTGACGGACGGGTGAAGGGTATTTCCTGTCCTGTGACGGACGGGGGAAGGGTATTTCCTGTCCTGTGACGGACGGGTGAAGGGTATTTCCTGTCCTGTGACGGACGGGTGAAGGGTATTTCCTGTCCTGTGACGGACGGGTGAAGGGTATTTCCTGTCCTGTGACGGACGGGTGAAGGGTATTTCCTGTCCTGTGACGGACGGGTGAAGGGTATTTCCTGTCCTGTGACGGACGGGTGAAGGGTATTTCCTGTCCTGTGACGGACGGGTGAAGGGTATTTCCTGTCCTGTGACGGACGGGTGAAGGGTATTTCCTGTCCTGTGACGGACGGGTGAAGGGTATTTCCTGTCCTGTGACGGACGGGTGAAGGGTAACATGAGATGCCTTCGACTATTCGGTGACCTACACACAAAAAGAGACCATACCTGAATCAAATACAATCAATAATATGATAGAAGTCCACATGAGGAAGTGTAAAATGAATTAAACAATGAGAATATTAAAAATGTAAATATATATATAGGTAAACTATAGGTTAAAAGTCTTGATTGTTGTGTTAATACTTAATAAGTACATGACATCACTGTATATATATCTTATAGTTTGGATAAAAAACAATAAAAATTTATTAGTCAAACCAGTTATACTTTACATCACAAGCAAAATTAAAAATCATGCGACTATTCCTGGTATAAATATTCGTATAGAGTAAAAAACTTTATACTTGCTTGTATAGCAAATTGAGGATTTTGTCATTAATCACATCCTAAATAAATTGTTCCCGTTAATATTCAAACAATTAAATTATATTATACATAGTAATTATTCTTAGGGGGGACAGGATTTGGTAGTGATGAGACACGATTGTCATAGGTCTGTATCACCATAGCGATTTCATACAATTCAATATCATTAAATCCCTTTTGTAAAAGTTTGAAAAAAATACCAGCTAATTATTGATGTAAAATATCATCTTTGATATCAAGGTATGTTCTGTTATACATACAATTAATGAGTAAATAAAAGATTTTTTTAAAAATACATCAACCTCATTCACATCAAACTTAAAAAAAAATATACAACACTGAACAGAATCTAAAAAAATACATAAACTACAACGGAACATTATATAAGACATACAACAGGGTAATAACTGAACAAATACACATGTAGAAATGACAGCCATGTAAGAGATTGAGAGAGCGGGCTGGGTTTGTTTAGTCTACAGAGAATGGGGTAAAATGACAGCCATCGAGAGATTGAGAGAGCGGGCTGGGTTTGTTTAGTCTACAGAGAACAAGGTAAAATGACAGCCATCGAGAGATTGAGTGAGCGGGCTGGGTTTGTTTAGTCTACAGAGAACAAGGTAAAATGACAGCCATCGAGAGATTGAGTGGAGGGCTGGGTTTGTTTAGTCTACAGAGAACAAGGTAAAATGACAGCCATGTAAGAGATTGAAAAAGCGGGCTGGGTTTGTTTAGTCTACAGGGAACAGGGTAAAATGACAGCCATCGAGAGATTGAGTGAGCTGGCTGGGTTTGTTTAGTCTACAGGGAACAGGGTAAAATGACAGCCATCGAGAGATTGAGAGAGCGGGCTGGGTTTGTTTAGTCTACAGAGAATGGGGTAAAATGACAGCCATCGAGAGATTGAGTGAGCTGGCTGGGTTTGTTTAGTCTACAGAGAATGGGGTAAAATGACAGCCATCGAGAGATTGAGTGAGCGGGCTGGGTTTGTTTAGTCTACAGAGAACAAGGTAAAATGACAGCCATCGAGAGATTGAGTGAGCGGGCTGGGTTTGTTTAGTCTACAGAGAACAAGGTAAAATGACAGCCATCGAGAGATTGAGTGGAGGGCTGGGTTTGTTTAGTCTACAGAGAACAAGGTAAAATGACAGCCATCGAGAGATTGAGTGAGCGGGCTGGGTTTGTTTAGTCTACAGAGAACAAGGTAAAATGACAGCCATCGAGAGATTGAGTGGAGGGCTGGGTTTGTTTAGTCTACAGAGAACAAGGTAAAATGACAGCCATGTAAGAGATTGAAAAAGCGGGCTGGGTTTGTTTAGTCTACAGGGAACAGGGTAAAATGACAGCCATCGAGAGATTGAGTGAGCTGGCTGGGTTTGTTTAGTCTACAGGGAACAGGGTAAAATGACAGCCATCGAGAGATTGAGAGAGCGGGCTGGGTTTGTTTAGTCTACAGAGAATGGGGTAAAATGACAGCCATCGAGAGATTGAGTGAGCTGGCTGGGTTTGTTTAGTCTACAGAGAATGGGGTAAAATGACAGCCATCGAGAGATTGAGTGAGCGGGCTGGGTTTGTTTAGTCTACAGAGAACAAGGTAAAATGACAGCCATCGAGAGATTGAGTGAGCTGGCTGGGTTTGTTTAGTCTACAGAGAATGGGGTAAAAGTGAGAGATTGAGACACAAACCTTTGTCCACTCAGCAGGTATCATCATTTCTATAAAGTTAATTTGCTTTTGGAAATCAAAATTTCGTCCAGTTCCTTTTTTTTCGATTTATTTCTATTAAGTTAATTTTCTCTATTTTTATTGATAGCAACTAACTAAAAAATACATAATATTACATAAAATAAGCAAAAACAAACAAGGTACAAAAATAAATACAAGGTACACCAAATTGTTGGATCCTGGTATTCATTAATGCCTTGTAAAGATAATGAGACTGCCAGTCAGAAAGTGTGTGAAGATATAGCAGATCGCTCTTCCAAAGATTGAATAAAAAAAAACTATGTACGTAACCAATATTAGCAGATCTCTCTTCCATAGAACACAGACCAATTAAAAAAATCATAATGTACCAAAAAGTAACCAATATTGAATTGTAATAATTGAATGAGACATATCATGAGAACAAAACAATATAAAATTAAGTGAATGGTTAACTTTCACAATTGAAAACGAGTCAAAATATAGCGAGTCTCTGTAATTTGATAACGACCTGTATATACTCACGGTTTTGTTTTTCCACATTAGGCAATACTATAAAACATATTGTCCATTTGTAAGACCTGGGTTTGTGACAGTAACCATGGCATTTATTACATCTATAACTCCCTCCTCATCACACATACTGTCACCTGACCTGTCATTATTTATGAGGCTGTTTCAGTCTTTTAATGACAGTCTACAATGATGTGAGAAGATGCCATAAACATTGTTAAGGTACTTTGTGTACTTAGTATTGACAGAGAGGAGCCTCATAATTCATTCATGTACCCTCTCTCTATCAAAACTCATAAATCATTTAATTAACAATCTGGGACAAAATCACGGATACTTGTGGAGAAATACAGACTTTGTAAGTGTTGTGGATTGATCTGTTTATATTATGCACATGTCCCTCATAAAATGTATAATGTATATTTATGGCACTGTTGTAGATATGGCAAAATATAATATCTATATAAATGGTTAATAAAACATAGTACAAATGTGTATAAATAAATCTAACTGCCAAATATAGAAAAATATGGAAGAAAAAACAACTTTTTTCTAAAGTATAGATTTTAAAATACACCCGACTCTCCATCTCAAGTATCAACCAATCTCCTTAAAGGCCCTTGTACAATTTTCTGCATTTTGCATCAAACATTTCAATATACTGTGTACACTGTATAAGGTGCTCCATCACTGACAAAGCGTAGTTATGATAGCTTGGAAACAAGAATACCAGGTAAGTTGTTTTATATGTTAACTCAATTAAAATCATTCTTATCTCTCTATGTTTACACTGGATACCTTGTATTTCTACATATTGAAAGTCAGAGAAAAGAAGAAAAAAAACAATTCCCATGCTATGACGACTAGAGTTATGGCTATCAAGGATGACATGTACACATTATTACAGATAGAGGCTTGTACATACGCGTTAGAAATGTTGAATTCATGTAAAAATATATTCAAGTTCAATTATTTTCAACAACATCTGGACATTAACATCAAAATATTATCATCAAAAAATATTCTCATATCACTGTGATGAGGACGAACTCCACTAATCATACAAAAATAATTTTGAAAGACTTCAATATTCAAACAAGATCAAAACAAGAGCTATAACTCTTCATGGACAGATGTCCGCTGTGTGGCTCCCCTCAATGTTTTCCTGGGAGGCCGACAGACTTGTGAGAACTTTATGAGCTTGAGTCCTCGCTAATTCTTTGTAGTTAGGGTCCAGTGTATACCACATAGCCACAGCACACCTCTGGCCTTTTGTCACGCTATTCACCCCATGGAGATGTGCAGCATTAAAACCAACAATTCGTCCACATTTAGGTTTGAGAGTAACCTGTACGAGATAATGATACCACAGATATAACAATATCGAGTAGTCAATACTCCTTATTCTCTGTTATATATCAAGTTCACATTCTTAATAGGGGAAAAAAAACATTGTACAATAATGTTTTAGAAACTTTAACTGATTCAGACGAAATTTATAAATATATATAACTATACCAGGATATGCCTGTACTAGTCTCCACTATCTGTACTTACATCAGCACTTGTGTTGGAATGAGCAAAGAAAAATTCTCCACCTTCAAACTCTTCATTCAGATACATGACGGCACTGAAAGGATTAAATTTTTCAGAGCTAACAAAATGAAACCTTAATTGTTCAGTATTTTAATGAGGTATGACAGATGAACAACTTAGCTGTAATCACGCTGGACGAGGTATGACAGGTGAACAACTTACCTGTAATCACACTGGACGAGGTATGACAGGTGAACAACTTACCTGTAATCACGCTGGATGAAGTATGATAGGTGAACAACTTACCTGTAATCGCACTAGACGAGGTATGACAGGTGAACAACTTACCTGTAATCACATGACGAGGTATGACAGGTGAACAACTTACCTGTAATCACATGACGAGGTATGACAGGTGAACAACTTACCTGTAATCACACTGGACGAGGTATGACATGTGAACTACTTACCTGTAATTACACTGGACGAGGTATGACAGATGAACAACTTACCTGTAATCACACTGGACGAGGTATGACATGTGAACAACTTACCTGTAATCACACTGGACCAGGTATGACAGGTGAACAACTTACCTGTAATCACGCTGGACGAGGTATGACATGTGAACTACTTACCTGTAATCACATGACGAGGTATGACAGGCGAACAACTTACCTGTAATCACATGACGAGGTATGACAGGTGAACAACTTACCTGTAATCACACTGGACCAGGTATGACGGGTGAACAACTTACCTGTAATCACACTGGACCAGGTATGACATGTGAACTACTTACCTGTAATTACACTGGACGAGGTATGACAGGTGTACAACTTACCTGTAATCACATGACGAGGTATGACAGGTGGACAACTTACCTGTAATCACGCTGGACGAGGTATGACAGGTGAATAACTTACCTGTAATCACGCTGGAAGAGGTATGACATGTGAACAATTTACCTGTAATCACACTGGACCAGGCATGACAGGTGAACAACTTACCTGTAATCACACTGGACGAGGTATGACAGGTGAACAACTTACCTGTTATCACGCTGGACGAGGTATGACATGTGAACTACTTACCTGTAATCACATGACGAGGTATGACAGGCGAACAACTTACCTGTAATCACGCTGGACGAGGTATGACAGGTGGACAACTTACCTGTAATCACGCTGGACGAGGTATGACAAGTGAACAACTTACCTGTAATCAAGCTGGACGAGGTATGACAGGTGGACAACTTACCTGTAATCACGCTGGACGAGGTATGACAGGTGGACAACTTACCTGTAATCACATGACGAGGTATGACAGGTGAACAACTTACCTGTAATCACATGACGAGGTATGACAGGTGAACAACTTACCTGTAATCACGCTGGACGAGGTATGACAGGTGAACAACTTACCTGTAATCACGCTGGACGAAGGCAGGAAAGGAACGTTTACAGGTGCCGTCCTGAAGGTTTAGCTGACAGTTGTCACCGTGGACAGGGTGGCTGGGATCTGTCCGTCCAGTCTGTACACCTATACCATGAAAATAATATAACAGGTAACTAATTACATAGGTGTAACTACAAGGTGCAAAGCTCCCAGGCAGTTAATTATATAACTGCAACTGTACAGTTTGGTTTGGTTTGTTTTTGTTTAACGCCTATTAACAGCTAGGGTCATTTAAGGACGTGCCAGGTTTTGGAGATGGAGGAAAGCCGGAGTACCCGGAGAAAAACCACTGGCCTACGTTCAGTACCTGGCAACTGCACCACGTAGGTTTCGAACTCGCAACCCAGATGTGGAGGGCTAGTGATAAAGTGTCGGGACACCTTAACCACTCAGCCACCGCGGCTCCTGCAACTGTACAGATGTAATGTCCCCCGGTATCAACTGATTTTTTTGTTTTATTTTTACACCTTTCCTTTCAAGGATAATTTTCTACAAACCCCCAATTTTCCCTCACCATAATGACATTTCTACCTTTGTATTGGATCATTACACCTCTCCCCTCTCTAAAGTGACAAACCAACAGGCTATGTTCTCAAAGAGCTTCAGGTGAGGTTTGTTCTGTTTTAACTAAAATAACAACCATTTGAGGATTGTCCTGTTTTAACTAGATTAACAACCATTTGAGGTTTATCCTGTTTTAACTAGATTAACAACCATTTGAGGTTTGTCCTGTTTTAACTACAATAACAACCATTTGAGGTTTGTCCTGTTTTAACTAGATTAACAACCATTTGAGGATTGTCCTGTTTTAACTAGATTAACAACCATTTGAGGTTTGTTCTGTTTTAACTAGATTAACAACCATTTGAGGTTTGTCCTGTTTTAACTAGATTAACAACCATTTGAGGTTTATCCTGTTTTAACTACAATAACAACCATTTGAGGTTTGTTCTGTTTTAACTAGATTAACAACCATTTGAGGATTGTCCTGTTTTAACTAGATTAACAACCATTTGAGGTTTGTCCTGTTTTAACTACAATAACAACCATTTGAGGTTTGTCCTGTTTTAACTACAATAACAACCATTTGAGGTTTGTCCTGTTTTAACTAGATTAACAACCATTTGAGGATTGTCCTGTTTTAACTAGATTAACAACCATTTGAGGTTTGTTCTGTTTTAACTAGATTAACAACCATTTGAGGTTTGTCCTGTTTTAACTAGATTAACAACCATTTGAGGTTTATCCTGTTTTAACTACAATAACAACCATTTGAGGTTTGTTCTGTTTTAACTAGATTAACAACCATTTGAGGATTGTCCTGTTTTAACTAGATTAACAACCATTTGAGGTTTGTCCTGTTTTAACTACAATAACAACCATTTGAGGTTTGTCCTGTTTTAACTAGATTAACAACCATTTGAGGTTTGTCCTGTTTTAACTAGATAAACAACCATTTGAGGTTTGTCCTGTTTTAACTACAATAACAATCATTTGAGGTTTGTCCTGTTTTAACTAGATTAACAACCATTTGAGGATTGTCCTGTTTTAACTAGATTAACAACCATTTGAGGTTTGTCCTGTTTTAACTACAATAACAATCATTTGAGGTTTGTCCTGTTTTAACTACAATAACAACCATTTGAGGATTGTCCTGTTTTAACTAGATTAACAACCATTTGAGGATTGTCCTGTTTTAACTAGATTAACAACCATTTGAGGATTGTCCTGTTTTAACTAGATTAACAACCATTTGAGGATTGTCCTGTTTTAACTAGATTAACAACCATTTGAGGTTTGTCCTGTTTTAACTAGATTAACAACCATTTGAGGATTGTCCTGTTTTAACTAGATTAACAACCATTTGAGGATTGTCCTGTTTTAACTAGATTAACAACCATTTGAGGTTTGTCCTGTTTTAACTACAATAACAATCATTTGAGGTTTGTCCTGTTTTAACTAGATTAACAACCATTTGAGGATTGTCCTGTTTTAACTAGATTAACAACCATTTGAGGATTGTCCTGTTTTAACTAGATTAACAACCATTTGAGGTTTGTCCTGTTTTAACTACAATAACAATCATTTGAGGTTTGTCCTGTTTTAACTAGATTAACAACCATTTGAGGATTGTCCTGTTTTAACTAGATTAACAACCATTTGAGGTTTGTCCTGTTTTAACTAGATTAACAACCATTTGAGGTTTGTCCTGTTTTAACTAGATTAACAACCATTTGAGGTTTGTTCTGTTTTAACTAGATTAACAACCATTTGAGGATTGTCCTGTTTTAACTAGATTAACAACCATTTGAGGTTTGTCCTGTTTTAACTACAATAACAACCATTTGAGGTTTGTTCTGTTTTAACTAGATTAACAACCATTTGAGGATTGTCCTGTTTTAACTACAATAACAACCATTTGAGGATTGTCCTGTTTTAACTACAATAACAACCATTTGAGGTTTGTTCTGTTTTAACTAGATTAACAACCATTTGAGGATTGTCCTGTTTTAACTAGACTAACAACCATTTGAGATTTGTCCTGTTTTAACTAGATTAACAACCATTTGAGGTTTGTTCTGTTTTAACTAGACTAACAACCATTTATACGACTCATGTTGTTTATGTTTGATAATATAAATGGATACATCAACCGGAATTCTATAGGGAATACATTCCAGTGGTGAGCCTTCCAAAAGGACAGTTATACATATTAACCTAAATAACAACATTGTTCAGGCAGAGAAAAAACATGGTGGTAATATTATTCATGTTTAATTGTAATATCATTTATGTTGAAAATGTAATATTATTTATGTTAAATAGTAATATTATCCATGTTTAATTGTGGAGATAAATGTTTGACAGAGCTATAAATTTAAGTTCCTTTTTTCCTACTCTTTATCGTACCTTCTACAGCAGTGCGACACACGAGATGAGTGAAGTCAAAGTAGAGTGGCTTGGTGAGATTGAAGAACTTCTCCACAAACAGACGACTGCGTTCACTGGCACTAAGATAAAGCTCCACAGATTCTTTACTCACTGCTCCAGTCTTTACCAGCTGTAATTTACATATATAACACAGCAATGTATGGAGGACTATCTTATGTAATTTACATATATAACACAGCAATGCATGGAGGACTATCATATGTAATTTACATATATAACACAGCAATGTAAGGAGGACTATCTTATGTAATTTACATATATAACACAGCAATGTATGGAGGACTATCTTATGTAATTTATGTATATAACACAGCAATGTAAGGAGGACTATCTTATGTAATTTATATATATAACACAGCAATGTAAGGAGGACTATCTTATGTAATTTATATATATAACACAGCAATGTAAGGAGGACTATCTTATGTAATTTATGTATATAACACAGCAATGTAAGGAGGACTATCTTATGTAATTTATATATAACACAGCAATGTAAGGACTATCTTATGTAATTTATATATAACACAGCAATGTAAGGAGGATTATCTTATGTAATTTATATATAACACAGCAATGTAAGGAGGACTATCTTATGTAACTTATGTATATAACACAGCAATGTAAGGAGGACTATCTTATGTAATTTATATATAACACAGCAATGTAAGGAGGACTATCTTATGTAATTTATATATAACACAGCAATGTAAGGACTATCTTATGTAACTTATGTATATAACACAGCAATGTAAGGAGGACTATCTTATGTAATTTATATATATAACACAGCAATGTAAGGAGGACTATCTTATGTAACTTATGTATATAACACAGCAATGTATGGAGGACTATCTTATGTAATTTATATATATAACACAGCAATGTAAGGAGGACTATCTTATGTAACTTATGTATATAACACAGCAATGTAAGGAGGACTATCTTATGTAATTTATATATAACACAGCAATGTAAGGAGGACTATCTTATGTAATTTATATATATAACACAGCAATGTAAGGAGGACTATCTTATGTAATTTATATATATAACACAGCAATGTAAGGAGGACTATCTTATGTAACTTATGTATATAACACAGCAATGTAAGGAGGATTATCTTATGTAACTTATGTATATAACACAGCAATGTATGGAGGACTATCTTATGTAATTTATGTATATAACACAGCAATGTAAGGAGGACTATCTTATGTAACTTATGTATATAACACAGCAATGTAAGGAGGACTATCTTATGTAATTTATATATAACACAGCAATGTAAGGAGGACTATCTTATGTAACTTATGTATATAACACAGCAATGTATGGAGGACTATCTTATGTAATTTATATATATAACACAGCAATGTAAGGAGGACTATCTTATGTAACTTATGTATATAACACAGCAATGTAAGGAGGACTATCTTATGTAATTTATAACACAGCAATGTAAGGAGGACTATCTTGTGTAACTTATGTATATAACACAGCAATGTAAGGAGGACTATCTTATGTAATTTATATATAACACAGCAATGTAAGGAGGACTATCTTATGTAACTTATGTATATAACACAGCAATGTAAGGAGGACTATCTCATGTAACTTATGTATATAACACAGCAATGTAAGGAGGACTATCTTATGTAATTTATGTATATAACACAGCAATGTATGGAGGACTATCTTATGCAATTTATGTATATAACACAGCAATGTAAGGAGGATTATCTTATGTAATTTATATATATAACACAGCAATGTAAGGAGGACTATCTTATGCAATTTATGTATATAACACAGCAATGTAAGGAGGACTATCTTATGTAACTTATGTATATAACACAGCAATGTATGGAGGACTATCTTATGCAATTTATGTATATAACACAGCAATGTAAGGAGGACTATCTTATGTAACTTATGTATATAACACAGCAATGTAAGGAGGATTATCTTATGTAATTTATATATAACACAGCAATGTATGGAGGACTATCTTATTTAATTTATATATATAACACAGCAATGTATGGAGGACTATCTTATGTAATTTATATATAACACAGCAATGTAAGGAGGACTATCTTATGTAATTTATATATAACACAGCAATGTATGGAGGACTATCTTATGTAATTTATGTATATAACACAGCAATGTATGGAGGACTATCTTATGCAATTTATGTATATAACACAGCAATGTAAGGAGGACTATCTTATGTAACTTATGTATATAACACAGCAATGTATGGAGGACTATCTTATGCAATTTATGTATATAACACAGCAATGTAAGGAGGACTA
Organism: Pecten maximus; assembly: GCF_902652985.1. Taxonomy (NCBI): domain Eukaryota; kingdom Metazoa; phylum Mollusca; class Bivalvia; order Pectinida; family Pectinidae; genus Pecten; species Pecten maximus. Next base: position 3,005,119 of record NC_047024.1, on the reverse strand, counting down.
TCTTATGCAATTTATGTATATAACACAGCAATGTAAGGAGGACTATCTTATGTAATTTATAACACAGCAATGTAAGGAGGACTATCTTATGCAATTTATGTATATAACACAGCAATGTAAGGAGGACTATCTTATGTAATTTATATATATAACACAGCAATGTAAGGAGGACTATCTTATGTAACTGATGTATATAACACAGCAATGTAAGGAGGACTATCTTATGTAATTTATATATAACACAGCAATGTAAGGAGGACTATCTTATGTAATTTATATATAACACAGCAATGTAAGGAGGACTATCTTATGTAATTTATGTATATAACACAGCAATGTAAGGAGGACTATCTTATGTAATTTATATATATAACACAGCAATGTAAGGAGGACTATCTTATGTAACTGATGTATATAACACAGCAATGTAAGGAGGACTATCTTATGTAATTTATATATAACACAGCAATGTATGGAGGACTATCTTATGTAACTTATGTATATAACACAGCAATGTATGGAGGACTATCTTATGTAATTTATATATAACACAGCAATGTAAGGAGGACTATCTTATGTAATTTATGTATATAACACAGCAATGTAAGGAGGACTATCTTATGTAATTTATATATAACACAGCAATGTAAGGAGGATTATCTTATGTAATTTATATATAACACAGCAATGTAAGGAGGACTATCTTATGTAATTTATATATAACACAGCAATGTAAGGAGGATTATCTTATGTAATTTATATATAACACAGCAATGTAAGGAGGACTATCTTATGTAATTTATATATAACACAGCAATGTAAGGAGGATTATCTTATGTAATTTATATATAACACAGCAATGTAAGGAGGACTATCTTATGTAACTTATGTATATAACACAGCAATGTATGGAGGACTATCTTATGTAATTTATATATAACACAGCAATGTAAGGAGGACTATCTTATGTAATTTATATATAACACAGCAATGTAAGGAGGATTATCTTATGTAATTTATATATAACACAGCAATGTATGGAGGACTATCTTATGTAATTTATATATAACACAGCAATGTATGGAGGACTATCTTATGTAATTTATATATAACACAGCAATGTAAGGAGGACTATCTTAGGTAATTTATATTTTAATAACATTTACAAATATAACAACAGGATTTAACATTTATTAATCACAGCAAGGTAGGGATGACTATATTATTATGTAATGATAAAGGTCAACAGGTAATATATATTTGTGTGTGACTGTAATGTTAACAACACATTTCAGCAAAGTAATACAATTATCAGAACAAAAACAATATGATATGATAAAATTATCAAAATTAATCAATATCATTAACTTTAGAAATAAAAATTGAAATTCAAAGAAAGTGCAAAATATGATGTGTAAGGTAGAAAAAAACTGCTGGCCACCAATCTACAATATACTAGGATAAAATACTGACCATCAATGAAATGGAATAATATAAACATGCAGTTAGCTCCCTTTAAAGACCAGCTTTTATCCTTTGTATATGTACTGTATATACCGACAGACGTATTGTTTGTGTGATGGTTATACTGACAGACGTATTGTTTGTGTAGTAGTTATACTGACAGAGGTATTGTTTGTGTAGTAGTTATACTGACAGAGGTATTGTTTGTGTGGTGGTTATACTGACAGACGTATTGTTTGTGTGGTGTTATACTGACAGAGGTATTGTTTGTGTGGTGGTTATACTGACAGACGTATTGTTTGTGTGGTGGTTATACTGACAGACCTCATGGTTATACTGACAGACCTCATGGTTATACTGACAGAGGTATTGTTTGTGTAGTAGTTATACTGACAGAGGTATTGTTTGTGTAGTAGTTATACTGACAGAGGTATTGTTTGTGTAGTAGTTATACTGACAGAGGTATTGTTTGTGGTGGTTATACTGACAGACGTATTGTTTGTGTGGTGGTTATACTGACAGACGTATTGTTTGTGTAGGTGGTTATACTGACAGACGTATTGTTTGTGTGGTGGTTATACTGACAGACGTATTGTTTGTGTGGTGGTTATACTGACAGACGTATTGTTTGTGTAGTTATACTGACAGACGTATTGTTTGTGTGGTGGTTATACTGACAGATGTATTGTTTGTGTGGTAGTTATACTGACAGACGTATTGTTTGTGTACTGTATATACTGACAGACGTATTGTTTGTGTGGTGGTTATACTGACAGATGTATTGTTTGTGTGTGGTTATACTGACAGACGTATTGTTTGTGTGGTGGTTATACTGACAGACGTATTGTTTGTGTGGTAGTTATACTGACAGACGTATTGTTTGTGTGGTGGTTATACTGACAGACGTATTGTTTGTGTGGTTATACTGACAGACGTATTGTTTGTGTGGTGTTATACTGACAGACGTATTGTTTGTGTGGTGGTTATACTGACAGACGTATTGTTTGTGTGGTGGTTATACTGACAGATGTATTGTTTGTGTGGTGGTTATACTGACAGACGTATTGTTTGTGTGGTGTTATACTGACAGACGTATTGTTTGTGTGGTGGTTATACTGACAGATGTATTGTTTGTGTGGTGTTATACTGACAGACGTATTGTTTGTGTGGTGGTTATACTGACAGACGTATTGTTTTTTATTGTGAATTTGGCAGAAATCTTTCATCTTCTAATTTTGCTTGAATTAAATTTCATCCTTACTTAGAATATCTTTGACTTGAGTATTCTATGCTGTTTTTGTCAGTTTTTCTTTCATATGATAAACATAATTTTTTTCATTTATCTTAATTGGATTCATTTAATGTATACATACAGGTAATTTAAAACCTGTAAGTTTCATAAATCCTACATGATACCACAAGATACCACAAGATACAACAAGATACTTTCAGGTTTTGGAATAGTTTTACAAACCTTGATGGCACGCCTGATTGTGAGTCCCTCAAATATCTCATTATCTGTATGTGGAGATATAGCCACCGCTTCATAGTTGCCTTTCTCGCTGTACCCATCACCAATTATACCTCCATTCTAACGAGGAGAACCGCATGCATGTCAGTAAATATAGGTTATAATATAAACATACCCAAAGTAAACAATACGTAAGGTAAGATCCATCTAAATGACAGGTCATTGTGAATCATAAGTATGTTATGATTTCTACAATGTGGAATCTACATATGTGTGTCAGTGCAAAGACTATAGACAATGAAAAAAGATGAAGATGTCTTGTGTATAAATGATTTATATAAGATATACATGTATAGATAAGTATTAAAAGTAATACAGGTAACCACAGGTAATCTATCACACAGGTAATCTATCACACAGGTAATCTATTACACAGGTAATCCATCCCACAGGTAATCTATTACACAGGTAATCTATCCCACAGGTAATCTATTACACAGGTAATCTATCACACAGGTAATATATTGCCCAGGTAATCTATCACACAGGTAATCTATCACACAGGTGATCTATTACACAGGTAATCTATTACACAGGTAATCTATCACACAGGTAATCTATCCCACAGGCAATCTATCGCACAGGCAATCTATCGCACAGGTTATCTATCACACAGGTAATCTATCACACAGGTAATCTATTACACAGGTAATATATCACACAGGTAATCTATCACACAGGTAATCTATCACGCAGGTAATTCATCCCACAGGTTATCTATCACACAGGTAATCTATCACACAGGCAATATATTACACAGGCAATCTATTACACAGGTAATCTATTACACAAGTAATCTATTACACAAGTAAACCTTCACACAGGTAATCTATCACACAGATAATCCATCCCACAGGTAATCTATTACACAGGTAATCTATCCCACAGGTAATCTATCACACAGGTAATCTATTACACAGGTAATCTATCACACCGGTAATCTACCACACAGGTAATCTAGAACACAGGTAATCTATCACACAGGCAATCTATCACACAGGTAATCTATTACACAGATAATCCATCCCACAGGTAATCTGCTACACAGGTAATCTAACACACAGGTAATCTATCACACCGGTAATCTAACACACAGGTAATCTATCACACAGGTAATCTATCAAACAGGTAATCTATCACACAGGTAATCTATTACACATGTAAACTATTACACATGTTAACTATTACACATGTAAACTCTCACACAGGTAAACTTTTACGCTGGTAAACTCTAACACAGTTAATCTATTACACAGGTAATTTATCACACAGGTAATTTATCACACAGGTAATCTATCACACAGGTAATCTATCACACAGGTAATCTACCACACAGGTAATCTAGAACACAGGCAATCTATCACACAGGTAATCTATTACACAGATAATCCATCCCACAGGTAATCTGCTACACAGGTAATCTAACACACAGGTAATCTATCACACAGGTAATCTAACACACAGGTAATCTATCACACAGGTAATCTATCAAACAGGTAATCTATCACACAGGTAATCTATTACACATGTAAACTATTACACATGTTAACTATTACACATGTAAACTCTCACACAGGTAAACTTTTACGCTGGTAAACTCTAACATAGTTAATCTATTACACAGGTAATTTATCACACAGGTAATTTATCACAAAGGTAATCCATCCCACAGGTAAACAATCACACATGTAAACTATTACAACAGGTAAACTCTCCAACAGGTAAATTATTACACAGGTAAACTATTACACCTGTTAGGTACAAATCTTAACTGTCTGCATTTTTTCAACCTCACAAGGCTTGATGCAAGGGAAGGGGTTATCTCCCTTTCTTTACTCCATGTATGTGAATGATTTAGAAAATGAGTTTATTAACACCTCCTGTGACGCTTTATTCTAAAGATATAAATTTGTTCCTTCTAATGTATGAAGATGACACTGTCCTCTTTTCAGAAGTTACTTCTGGTTTGCAGAAAATGTTAAACTCTCTAAAACAGTACAGTGACAAATGGCGCAGCTTACCGTTAATACTGAGAAAACAAAAATTATTGTATTCCTTAATGGCAGAAAATTACATGTTAATGAGACTTTTTATTAATAATGACAATGAAATAGAAATTGTTGATAAATTTACCTATCTTGGTGTACTGTTTAACTTTAATTGGAAATTTACAAAAACGCAATCAACAATCACTGAACAAGGTCGAAAATGTATGTATAATGCATTACGTATTTGTAATAGTTTGTCCCTCAATGTAGAATCTAAACTGAATGTTTTTTATGTTTATGTATCCTCTGTTCTTAATTATGGTTGCGAAACATGGCGTTTTAATGCTGCGGAATCTGTAGAGAAAGTTCATGTTGATTTTTTAAAAAGAATATTGTATGTTAAGAAGAGTACGCCATCTTTTATGGTTAATACTGAATTAGGACGCCTGCTGTCTACATATAACCAGCAAATATTGAATTATTAAATATTGGTTCACATCAACACACATACTGAACACATCAACACATATTCTGAACGCATCAACACTTAATGAACACAATTATGCATTTCAATCCATTCTAAATCCCCAGGTAATCTGACAGTTTGGACTGATGATAAACAAATTTTAACTGTACTAAATATGATATGATGTAACCAACACCAGACAGTATAGCCCCGTCTTATAATGAACCACCGACCCAGAAGCACCGTACATGTGTGCAGTAATACCTCAGTCGCGACCGTCACACTGAGACCCCTGAATATCTCCCATTTTGTGTGGGGACTAGCTTTCTTATAGCCATCACCAATGACACCTTCCTTCAGGAAAATCAGAAACAGAGTCACAACTTATCATCCTATCCCTAAAGGTAATCATGTCTGGTAAATCTCAACAAACCTTAACAAACTTCTAGGACTTCAAAATAACTTCTATACACTGTAAAATATATAACATATATAACATATATACATATGTAACATATATCTCAGTACTGTCTGAATTTCCTGAAAAAGAATTGAGATCCAGATGACATATCCTGTGTCTGAGCTTTAACTAATAATAAAACATTATTATAATACTAACATATATTACAGACTTCTGATACAGTATAATAACACATATTCCAGACTTCCGTTACGACGTAATAACACACATTCCAGACTTCTGTTACGATGTAATAACACATATTACAGACTTCTGTTACGATGTAATAACACATATTCCAGACTTCTGATACAGTATAATAACACATATTCCAGACTTCTGTTACGATGTAATAACACACATTCCAGACTTCTGTTACGATGTAAAAACACACATTCCAGATTTTTGATACGATGTAATAACACGTATTACTGACTTCTGTTACAATGTAATAATAACACATATTACAGATTTTGATATGTTACCTTTGCCAGGTCAATGAGAGCGGAGCAGGCCTCCTCATCAATCAGACCGTCTGCTATTACCCGCTCATTTCTATGGAGTTCCTCGTTAGCCTGGACAACTACTGTACCTTTATGAGAATGGCAAAAGATATCTGTGTTAACCTGGATTTATCAAGCTAGGTTCAAGTATTTCACACAGTAATAGCAAACTATTATTATTTAGATAAAAGTTACACAAAGTTAATATTCAGATTTTAACTCCATTTCAAACTGTTATAGACTAGAATATGGATCAATATAAACAATCACAGAACTGGTGGAAAAGAAATATAAAGAGAATCTACAATGTATCACAAAAAAGAAATAAACCATTTGTTGTTTCCTTCTCCGTTAAAGTCACCTGACAACTAATGCATGTTGCAAATGAAGTATAAATGTACTAAACTATACACTGAATCATACATTCTTGAGAAAACCTAACCTTCTTTTTCAAACTTCTGAAGAATGACAGAATTATTGATGGCTGATCTTTGGTCCTCCAGACTGAGTAGATAGGTCTTGGCTTTACGGATGATGGGGTTGTCATGACGACGGTCTGAGGTATACGTTATTACCATAGCACATCTTTGAGTCTTGGATGGAATGATTCCGTGTCTATCGGAGGCTTCAAAACCTACCAAGTGTCCACATTTTATACTACCGGGCAAGGACGAAGACTGGAAGGGAAGAAGGGCAGAAAATATCTGGATGTGTTTTCATTCTGCTGATCAATATATCATTTCATATTTTTCCTGAAAATATAATTGACTTCATACAAAACACCAGAGATATTAACAATACATTGATGATGGTACTACAGTAACGACAGTCCCGATATAAACCCACTGTAGGTATCCAGCAGTAAGCCTATATCTAGTGATAGGCTCATTCATATGTATTGCAGTAAACATTTTTTGTCCTGTAATAAGCCCACCCACAACTTTGAGTGAGAGGTGAGGTATGAATGGCTTCCGTCTTATTACAGGATAAATACACTACCTCCTGGTCGGTATGCCTGGTTCCAATTCCATGAAGCCTGACACTATCATGTTTAATTCCAGGCCTGGTGAAAACATTACATATTTAAAATAGATATATCAGGTTATCAAACCTACATACCTAGCCTTGGTTTAGGAATCTGACATACCTTGGTTAGGGAATCTGACTTACCTTGGTTTGGGAATCTGACTTACTTCGGTTTGAGAATCTGACTTACCTTGGTTTGGGAATCTGACTTACCTTGGTTTGGGAATCTGACATACCTTGGTTTGGGAATCTGACATACCTTGGTTTGGGAATCTGACTTACAATGGTTTGGGAATCTGACTTACCTTGGTTTGGAATCTGACATACCTTGGTTAAGGAATCTGACATACCTTGGTTTGGGAATCTGACTTACCTTGGTTTGGGAATCTGACATACCTTGGTTTGGGAATCTGACTTACCTTGGTTTGGGAATCTGATTACCTTGGTTTGGGAATCTGACTTACCTTGGTTTGGGAATCTGACATACCTTGGTTTGGGAATCTGACTTACCTTGGTTTGGGAATCTGACTTACCTTGGTTTGGGAATCTGACTTACCTTGGTTAAGGAATCTGACATACCTTGGTTTGGGAATCTGACTTACCTTGGTTAAGGAATCTGACATACCTTGGTTTGGGAATCTGACTTACCTTGGTTAGGGAATCTGACTTACCTTGGTTTGGGACTCGGACTTACCTTGGTTTTAGAATCTGACTTACCTCGGTTTGGGAATCTGACTTACCTCGGTTTGGGAATCTGACTTACTTCGGTTTGAGAATCTGACTTACCTTGGTTTGGGAATCTGACTTACCTTGGTTTGGGAATCTGACTTACCTTGGTTTGGGAATCTGACATACCTTGGTTTGTGAATCTGACATACCTTGGTTTGTGAATCTGACATACCTTGGTTTGGGAATCTGACTTACCTCGTTTTGTGAATCTGACTTACCTTGGTTTGGGAATCTGACTTATTTTGGTTTGGGAATCTAACCTACCTTGGTTTTAGAATCTGACTTACCTTGGTTTGAGAATCTGACTTACAATGGTTTGGGAATCTGACATACCTTGGTTTGGGAATCTGACTTACCTTGGTTTGGGAATCTAACTTACCTTAGTTTGGGAATCTGACATACAATGGTTTGTGAATCTGACTTACCTTGGTTTGGGAATCTGGCTTACCTTGGTTTGTGAATCTGACCTACCTTGGTTTGGGAATCTGACTTACCTTGGTTTGGGAATCTGACTTACCTTGGTTTGGGAATCTGACCATACCTTGGTTTGGGAATCTGACTTACCTTGGTTTGGGAATCTAACTTACCTTGGTTTGGGAATCTGACCTACCTTGGTTTGGGAATCTGACATACCTTGGTTTGGGAATCTGACTTACCTTGGTTTGGGAATCTGACTTACCTTGGTTTTAGAATCTGACCTACCTTGGTTTGAGAATCTGACTTACCTTGGTTTGGGAATCTGACTTACCTTGGTTTGGGAATCTGACTTACCTTGGTTTGGGAATCTGTCTTACCTTGGTTTGGGAATCTGACTTACCTTGGTTTGGGAATCTGACTTACCTTGGTTTGGGAATCTGGCTTACCTTGGTTTGAGAATCTGACTTACCTTGGTTTGAGAATCTGACTTACCTTGGTTTGAGAATCTGACTTATTTTGGTTTGGGAATCTGACTTACCTGTTTCCTCCTCCACCTGTCCAGGAAGTAGATTTCACTGTCATCGTTGTCTGTCAGGTAAGACACACTCCTAAAGAACAGACAACAAACTATACACTACAAAGGAATAGGTGTTTGGAGTGATTCAGTCAGATACAATGCAGATCAATTTTTTTCTTCATCCCTAGAATGACAAGCCACTTCATTATACCAAATATGATGTACATGGCTCAAGCTATCTACCACAGAAAATTGGTTGAATTCTGACTAATGGTTTCGACAATTTTTTTTTTTAATTTAAAGAAGATGGAAGACAGCTGAAAAAGATGAAATCCTTCCAAATTAACTCACTGTAATACCTTGATGAGAATTTAATGAACTCAAATATTAAGACAAATGTTGAAAAGCTTGTTTCCCTCTGTAAGGGTTCCTGATACATTAAGTTTAACATATCGAGGACTTACATGTAGTCATTGTGTGAGTCATCCTCCAACATTTCCGTATCATCCACACACTGTCCTGTCTCCTGGGGGACACAAGGGACCTCACCTAGAGGTACAGACATAACAGTACTAAAGTCTCTGGGGGACACAAGGGACCTCACCTAGAGGTACAGACATAACAGTACTAAAGTCTCTGGGGGACACAAGGAACCTCACCTAGAGGTACAGACATAACAGTACTAAGTCTCTGGGGGACACAAGGGACCTCACCTAGAGGTACAGACATAACAGTACTAAAGTCTCTGGGGGACACAAGGAACCTCACCTAGAGGTACAGACATAACAGTACTAAAGTCTCTGGGGGACACAAGGGACCTCACCTAGAGGTACAGACATAACAGTACTAAAGTCTCTGGGGGACACAAGGGACCTCACCTAGAGGTACAGACATAACAGTACTAAAGTCTCTGGGGGACACAAGGGACCTCACCTAGAGGTACAGACATAACAGTACTAAAGTCTCTGGGGGACACAAGGGACCTCACCTAGAGGTACAGACATAACAGTACTAAAGTCTCTGGGGGACACAAGGGACCTCACCTAGAGGTACAGACATAACAGTACTAAAGTCTCTGGGGACACAAGGGACCTCACCTAGAGGTACAGACATAACAGTACTAAAGTCTCTGGGGGACACAAGGGACCTCACCTAGAGGTACAGACATAACAGTACTAAAGTCTCTGGGGGACACAAGGGACCTCACCTAGAGGTACAGACATAACAGTACTAAAGTCTCTGGGGGACACAAGGGACCTCACCTAGAGGTACAGACATACAGTACTAAAGTCTCTGGGGGACACAAGGGACCTCACCTAGAGGTACAGACATAACAGTACTAAAGTGTCTGGGGGACACAAGGGACCTCACCTAGAGGTACAGACATAACAGTACTAAAGTCTCTGGGGGACACAAGGGACCTCACCTAGAGGTACAGACATAACAGTACTAAAGTGTCTGGGGGACACAAGGGACCTCACCTAGAGGTACAGACATAACAGTACTAAAGTCTCTGGGGGACACAAGGGACCTCACCTAGAGGTACAGACATAACAATACTAAAGTCTCTGGGGGACACAAGGAACCTCACCTAGAGGTACAGACATAACAGTACTAAAGTCTCTGGGGGACACAAGGGACCTCACCTAGAGGTACAGACATAACAGTACTAAAGTCTCTGGGGGACACAAGGGACCTCACCTAGAGGTACAGACATAACAGTACTAAAGTCTCTGGGGGACACAAGGGACCTCACCTAGAGGTACAGACATAACAGTACTAAAGTCTCTGGGGGACACAAGGGACCTCACCTAGAGGTACAGACATAACAGTACTAAAGTCTCTGGGGGACACAAGGAACCTCACCTAGAGGTACAGACATAACAGTACTAAAGTCTCTGGGGGACACAAGGGACCTCACCTAGAGGTACAGACATAACAGTACTAAAGTCTCTGGGGGACACAAGGGACCTCACCTAGAGGTACAGACATAACAGTACTAAAGTCTCTGGGGGACACAAGGGACCTCACCTAGAGGTACAGACATAACAGTACTAAAGTCTCTGGGGGACACAAGGGACCTCACCTAGAGGTACAGACATAACAGTACTAAAGTCTCTGGGGGACACAAGGGACCTCACCTAGAGGTACAGACATAACAGTACTAAAGTCTCTGGGGGACACAAGGGACCTCACCTAGAGGTACAGACATAACAGTACTAAAGTCTCTGGGGGACACAAGGGACCTCACCTAGAGGTACAGACATAACAGTACTAAAGTCTCTGGGGGACACAAGGGACCTCACCTAGAGGTACAGACATAACAGTACTAAAGTCTCTGGGGGACACAAGGGACCTCACCTAGAGGTACAGACATAACAGTACTAAAGTCTCTGGGGGACACAAGGGACCTCACCTAGAGGTACAGACATAACAGTACTAAGTCTCTGGGGGACACAAGGGACCTCACCTAGAGGTACAGACATAACAGTACTAAAGTCTCTGGGGGACACAAGGGACCTCACCTAGAGGTACAGACATAACAGTACTAAAGTCTCTGGGGGACACAAGGGACCTCACCTAGAGGTACAGACATAACAGTACTAAAGTGTCTGGGGGACACAAGGGACCTCACCTAGAGGTACAGACATAACAGTACTAAAGTCTCTGGGGGACACAAGGGACCTCACCTAGAGGTACAGACATAACAGTACTAAAGTCTCTGGGGGACACAAGGAACCTCACCTAGAGGTACAGACATAACAGTACTAAAGTCTCTGGGGGACACAAGGGACCTCACCTAGAGGTACAGACATAACAGTACTAAAGTCTCTGGGGGACACAAGGGACCTCACCTAGAGGTACAGACATAACAGTACTAAAGTCTCTGGGGGACACAAGGGACCTCACCTAGAGGTACAGACATAACAGTACTAAAGTCTCTGGGGGACACAAGGGACCTCACCTAGAGGTACAGACATAACAGTACTAAAGTCTCTGGGGGACACAAGGGACCTCACCTAGAGGTACAGACATAACAGTACTAAAGTCTCTGGGGGACACAAGGGACCTCACCTAGAGGTACAGACATAACAGTACTAAAGTCTCTGGGGGACACAAGGGACCTCACCTAGAGGTACAGACATAACAGTACTAAAGTCTCTGGGGGACACAAGGGACCTCACCTAGAGGTACAGACATAACAGTACTAAAGTCTCTGGGGGACACAAGGGACCTCACCTAGAGGTACAGACATAACAGTACTAAAGTCTCTGGGGGACACAAGGAACCTCACCTAGAGGTACAGACATAACAGTACTAAAGTCTCTGGGGGACACAAGGGACCTCACCTAGAGGTACAGACATAACAGTACTAAAGTCTCTGGGGGACACAAGGAACCTCACCTAGAGGTACAGACATAACAGTACTAAAGTCTCTGGGGGACACAAGGGACCTCACCTAGAGGTACAGACATAACAGTACTAAAGTCTCTGGGGGACACAAGGGACCTCACCTAGAGGTACAGACATAACAGTACTAAAGTCTCTGGGGGACACAAGGGACCTCACCTAGAGGTACAGACATAACTATACTAAAGTCTCTGGGGGACACAAGGGACCTCACCTAGAGGTACAGACATAACAGTACTAAAGTCTCTGGGGGACACAAGGGACCTCACCTAGAGGTACAGACATAACAGTACTAAAGTCTCTGGGGGACACAAGGGACCTCACCTAGAGGTACAGACATAACAGTACTAAAGTCTCTGGGGGACACAAGGGACCTCACCTAGAGGTACAGACATAACAGTACTAAAGTCTCTGGGGGACACAAGGGACCTCACCTAGAGGTACAGACATAACAGTACTAAAGTCTCTGGGGGACACAAGGGACCTCACCTAGAGGTACAGACATAACAGTACTAAAGTCTCTGGGGGACACAAGGGACCTCACCTAGAGGTACAGACATAACAGTACTAAAGTCTCTGGGGGACACAAGGGACCTCACCTAGAGGTACAGACATAACAGTACTAAAGTCTCTGGGGGACACAAGGGACCTCACCTAGAGGTACAGACATAACAGTACTAAAGTCTCTGGGGGACACAAGGGACCTCACCTAGAGGTACAGACATAACAGTACTAAAGTCTCTGGGGGACACAAGGGACCTCACCTAGAGGTACAGACATAACAGTACTAAAGTCTCTGGGGGACACAAGGGACCTCACCTAGAGGTACAGACATAACAGTACTAAAGTCTCTGGGGGACACAAGGGACCTCACCTAGAGGTACAGACATAACAGTACTAAAGTCTCTGGGGGACACAAGGGACCTCACCTAGAGGTACAGACATAACAGTACTAAAGTGTCTGGGGGACACAAGGAACCTCACCTAGAGGTACAGACATACAGTACTAAAGTCTCTGGGGGACACAAGGGACCTCACCTAGAGGTACAGACATACAGTACTTAACTCATTAAACCTAATTTACTAACCCATTTGCTCAGTAAAACCTGTGTTAAACACATAGATTTGAAAACATTTTACAATATTTACGCGAAGGGGAAATGTACGCTAATTACGTCGAGTCCTTTTTTCAATCATGAAAATTTACCCCACATATATTATTTGATACCAATTTGTGAAATCTTAAACTACAAACAAAGGTGGGTCAATCGCGACAATTACTCTCACACTTATAATTAACATATCAAAATCGTGAAACTTCCCTAAACTACAATGTGTCTAGTGTAAAGTACAGACTTATACCATTTTCTACAGGTTCTCTGCACGCAAGTTTCACATCCTTGATGAAGAATTCTGTTTTGTTGAAGAACCTGCCATTGTAGTGTCTCACTATCTCAGAAGTCTTCAACATTGTCCTCAGGGCCATCTCATAGTCTGAATCATTCTTTACAAGCTGTATATAAGTACAAAATAAACACACTATTTCAGAAGTCTTCAACAGCGTCCTAAGGGCCATCTCATAGTCCGAATCTTTCTTTACAAGCTATATATAAGTACAAAATAAACACAATGGAAAAATATTGGATGGATTAGACAGCATCCTCCAAGATTAAAAAAACAATATAAGAATGGTATTGTATCTATATTTGTTCCATTCAAGTTATAAACATAACTGATCAGCAATTTTTTTTTTTCAATTTAGAAAAATTAAAAAACATTAAGATACTTACAGTATAAACTGATAGGCAATTAATTTATTTTATTTCTTGATTAAGCAAAGCATTAAGATATTTATGGTAAAGTACCTGTAGATAAGATATTTATGGTAAAGTATCTGTAGATAAGATATTTATGGTAAAGTACCGGTAGATAAGATATTTATGGTAAAGTACTGGTAGATAAGATATTTATGGTAAAGTACCGGTAGATAAGATATTTACGGTAAAGTATCTTTAGATAAGATATTTACGGTAAAGTATCTGTAGATAAGATATTTATGGTAAAGTCTCTGTAGATAAGATATTTACGGTAAAGTATCTGTAGATAAGATATTTACGGTAAAGTATCTGTAAGTAAGATATTTATGGTAAAGTAGCTGTAGATAAGATATTTATGGTAAAGTACATGTAGGTAAGATATTTACGGTAAAGTATCAGTAGATAAGATATTTATGGTAAAGTATCTGTAGATAAGATATTTATGGTAAAGTACCTGTAGATAAGATATTTATGGTAAAGTATCTGTAAGTAAGATATTTATGGTAAAGTATCTGTAGATAAGATATTTATGGTAAAGTATCTATAGATAAGATATTTATGGTAAAGTATCTGTAGATAAGATATTTATGGTAAAGTACCTGTAAGTAAGATATTTATGGTAAAGTATCAGTAGATAAGATATTTATGGTAAAAGTATCTAAAGATAAGATATTTATGGTAAAGTAGCTGTAGATAAGACATTTATGGTAAAGTACCGGTAGATTACAGGTACACTACAAGATTAACAAGTAACTTTCAACAGGAGATTTACAGGGTATTTCCTGTTTAAGGATTTATTTCATGTTTGTGGTCCTCAGATAATAATTTAAATTTTTCATAATCTTATTAATTAATACATTACCAAGCCTAAATTAACAGACCCGATGCTACACTGGTCATTTGTCTAATGAAGGTGACAAAGTGTAGTCAACAAAACATCATACATATAATCATATACTGATTAACAGACATGTACTTATCGGTATGCAAAGAAAATATCGTGGAAAGCTGACTTAATTCTAATGTATACCCACAAACTGAAAAGTTTAAAAAAAAAAAATAAAAAAATCGTTAATCATATCTGTACGTACCTCCAAAGCCTCGCGTACAGAGAGTTGTCTGATGCCATTCTGGTCCGGTTTTATTGACTGTAATGAGAGAAACAGTAATTCATCAGATACAGGTAGGACTGTAACAAAGATCTCCACCTCTGGGGACCATATCAAAACTCACAATGTCTGACTTTGAGAAAGTATACTAAGTACATTATCAAATTGTTCACGATAACAAATTCTTCAGTCAATAACATTTAACTTTTTTAAAGCCTTAGTTATATGGTTCAACCATCAGGCATGGAAAGGTATCATTTCATTGTGTATGTTTTGTTACAGGTGAAGAGATGGACTGGAGTACTGGATGTCACACAATTACAATGCCTGATGATACAGAGAAGAAAGTCCGTAAATAATGTCTTACTTAATGTCATTTCTGATAGCGGTTTTGGTAACATTCTGATTCTAACCTCAAAATTTTTAAAGACAATTGCTGTGCACTGAAATCTAGTAAGTTAATTGAAAACAATCTCTGCACATTTAAATCTAGTAAGTTAATTGTAATCAATTCCTGCACATTTCAATCTACAAATGTAGTAAGCTAATTGAACACAATATCTGCACATTAATTTCAATTTCAAGAAATTTTACTGACATGGATGGAAAGTCAATAGGATTAGACATCAGGCATAGCCTATCTAAGTCTTCTCCTTAGTAACAACATAGACATCAGGCATAGCCTATCTAAGTCTTCTCCTTAGTAACAACATAGGCATCAGACATAGCCTATCTTAGTCTTCTCCTTAGTAACAATAGGATTAGACATCAGGCATAGCCTATCTAAGTCTTCTCCTTAGTAACAACATAGGCATCAGACATAGCCTATCTTAGTCTTCTCCTTAGTAACAACATAGACATCAGGCATAGCCTATCTAAGTCTTCTCCTTAGTAACAACATAGACATCAGACATAGCCTATCTTAGTCTTCTCCTTAGTAACAACATAGACATCAGGCATAGCCTATCTAAGTCTTCTCCTTAGTAACAACACAGACATCAGGCATAGCCTATCTTAGTCTTCTCCTTAGTAACAACATAGACATCAGGCATAGCCTATCTAAGTCTTCTCCTTAGTAACAACATAGACATCAGACATAGCCTATCTAAGTCTTCTCCTTAGTAACAACATAGACATCAGACATAGCCTATCTTAGTCTTCTCCTTAGTAACAACATAGACATCAGGCATAGCCTATCTAAGTCTTCTCCTTAGTAACAACACAGACATCAGGCATAGCCTATCTTAGTCTTCTCCTTAGTAACAACATAGACATCAGGCATAGCCTATCTAAGTCTTCCCCTTAGTAACAACATAGACATCAGACATAGCCTATCTAAGTCTTCTCCTTAGTAACAACATAGACATCAGACATAGCCAATCTAAGTCTTCTCCTTAGTAACAACATAGACATCAGACATAGACTATCTAAGTCTTCTCCTTAGTAATAACATAGACATCAGGCATAGCCTATCTAAGTCTTCTCCTTAGTAACAACATAGACATGCAGGCATAGCCTATCTTAGTCTTCTCCTTAGTAACAACAGGTGGTAAGAAATTCAGACAATATATATACACATTGATATGACAAATTGATGTAAGGGGAGATAACTCCTTGAGGTTGATAGACTTATTTTACTCTCCTAAATGTTGTTTAGGAGAGTAACCCTTTGGCTAAGGGTACTTAATTTTAAATACTGGATTATTATATTATCAGTGAATAATACAAAGCAATAAAGTATTAATATTCATATAAATATACTGTTAGACATAAATATTTGGTGATATTGAATTTATCCCCCAACAGATACAGGCCACACAGTCCATATGCATAACACACTGGCCATCCACTGATGAGGATCAAAAGCCAATTTCAGCAAATAGATATATAGTTTTGAAGTAAGGTTACATCAACTCTTGCAAATAATTTGATAATTTCTTAATCCGATTGAAAGGAGTTACTTCATTTTGATGGTTATATCATAAAAAAACAAAAAACAAAAAAGAGAGAGAGAAAAAAAAGAGAGAAAAGAAAACATATTAATAACAAATATCAAATCTGCCCAAAACCAAATCCATCCAGTAGATATTCAACAAGTGTTGTAAATAAATATAATTAAATTAAATTTATCCAACATTTAACAAATGTGGAATAATGTGATTACCAGGTGGATAACCAGGTATACTGTGTACTGCTATATCATTAAAGTCTGTGTACTGCTATATCATTAAAGTAAGGTGCACATCATTCACGAGCTCCTTACATTGATCATGTACATCAGCTCTATACACTGGCCCTCTCGTGTGAAACCCCTCGCTACAAATCTAGGACCCTTCAGATCCTCTTTATCCTGGAGAATCTTCATACCGATCCTCTCAAAGATCTTCATGTAGTTTTCCTGTCCCTCAGGGTCATTAATCATGTCATTCACAACGTCCCCCATCACCTGTTAAAACAAAGGATATTTAACCACAGTAACAAAATCCCTCATTAAAACAAAGGATATTTAACCATAGTAACAATGTCCCCCATTAAAACAAAGGATATTTAACCATAGTAACAATGTCCCCCATTAAAACAAAGGATATTTAACCACAGTAACAATGTCCCTCATTAAAACAAAGGATATTTAACCATAGTAACAATGTCCCTCATTAAAACAAAGGATATTTAACCATAGTAACAATGTCCCCCATTAAAACAAAGGATATTTATCCATAGTAACACGTCCCCCATTAAAAGGAAGGCTATTTAGCCATAGTAACAACGTCGCGCATGAAAATGAGGGCTATTCAGCCATTGTAACACATCTACATTAACAGTTTGATTCGATGACAGCTGACAGTGGTGATAAACACCAGGATCTAATTTATAAATCTCAGGGTAAAGACAGATATCAATTCTCAAACATAACATGTATGAAAGGTAATTAAACTTGTATTGTACATTATACAGCCAACCGTGTTGAGGATCTATCAGTACAACTATGTAACACAATACGTCAATAATTACAATATCTGGAGTATTCTGGTTAAAACTCTGATTGACAAATAAAGTGTGGTACATGAATGTAGAATGTTAAATATGGTCCTGAACTAGCGTATATCTTACATCCTCATCTATACGGTCATCCTGGTCTCCCTCACCACTATCCTCGTCATATTCGTCCTCATCCTCGTCCACACCCGTGGAATATTTCATGTTGACAAAATCTAACATATTTTCCATCATTAACTGTCTTTTGTAGTATTGTAAGGCCTCCTGTAACACCAAGTACACTGTTACGGACAAATCATAATAGATAATCATTGTTCTATTGTGTAATAACAAAGAATCATTGTTCTATTGTGTTATAACATAATAAAGAATCATTGTTCTATTGTGTAATAACAAAGAATCATTGTTCTATTGTGTTATAACATAATTAAGAATCATTGTTCTATTGTGTTATAACAATCATCAGGGGTAAATAAAATATGTGTTCCCATCCAAGTTAGTAATATACTGGGTAACACTTCATTAATTGCCATTTTGTATATGGAAACAATTCTACTGTCAGTGTGCTGGTCACTTGTTTTATATCAATGAAATAAATATGTCGATAGGATACATTTTACAGTGCCGGCAATGAATCGGATCAGTTTTCACAGTCAGGTCGTAATTTATAGGGCCAGCTGGTTAGAGAATGCCGTGTTAGTGTTATCCTTACTGAATTGCCCATGCATGCTGTTACAGCTTCCGTAAATAAATAATATGAGTTTATCAGTTTCTGACAAAGCTCTGGGTTTATAAGGAGATTAATTTAGGATTATGAATCAAATAAGTACTGATATATCATTCATGTTTTGTTTGATTTTATAACTGAGCCATTATACATCATATTGAACCTGAATACGACAACTTGCCCAAACGAGATCATATGTTTGCGGAACATGTGTGGCTCGAAATAGATAAATCCATGTAACCGCTGATAAAAAGATGAACAAGATGACTTATATAAAACGAAATTAAACATTCAATCTTTGATAATTAAAGCCAGTGTTGAACTAAAGTTCACAATCTGAGTACTGGAATCATGCCCGGGACTGGCATACACGTTTCACCCACACCAATGATGTCACATGACACCTTGCTTTGATATTATCAAGTCACTTGCCTTTACACATGGCCATTTAAAGGAAAGTATTTCTCTGGTACAAGTGATACTAGACTGTCTGATAAAGTCAATACAGGAAAAAATGGACATCTGGAGGCAAAATGTATTTATGTGTGTTTACTATTTTCCCAAATATTTAATTACGTGGCCGTTGAGCGCTTTTAACTAAAAGTCCCACCTTACTGAGGAGTATGTAATCACACTTGACCTTTCTAGGGGTGAAATGGGCTTCATGATAACCAAGTTTCTGTACATAAAACATCTTGTTGGCCATCATGTCCTCATTGTCTGGTAAAAACAACAGGTAGGTCCCCGCGGCTTCTACTGCACGATCATAGTCTTTTTCTGTAAATAAAAAACAGTATTACCTGTTTGTTTATGTATAACAGTATTACCTGTATGTTTATGTATAACAACACTACCTGTATGTTTATGTATAACAACACTACCTGTATGTTTATGTATAACAGTATTACCTGTATGTTTATGTATAACAGTATTACCTGTATGTTTATGTATAACAACACTACCTGTATGTTTATGTATAACAGTACTACCTGTATGTTTATGTATAACAACACTACCTGTATGTTTATGTATAACAGTATTACCTGTATGTTTATGTATAACAGTACTACCTGTATGTTTATGTATAACAGTATTACCTGTACATTTATGTATAACAGTATTACCTGTACATTTATGTATAACAGTACTACCTGTATGTTTATGTATAACAGTATTACCTGTATGTTTATGTATAACAGTATTACCTGTATGTTTATGTATAACAGTACTACCTGTATGTTTATGTATAACAGTACTACCTGTATGTTTATGTATAACAGTACTACCTGTACATTTATGTATAACAGTACTACCTGTACATTTATGTATAACAGTACTACCTGTGATTTATGTATAACAGTATTACCTGTATGTTTATGTATAACAGTACTACCTGTATGTTTATGTATAACAGTATTACCTGTACATTTATGTATAACAGTACTACCTGTACATTTATGTATAACAGTATTACCTGTATGTTTATGTATAACAGTACTACCTGTATGTTTATGTATAACAGTATTACCTGTACATTTATGTATAACAGTATTACCTGTATGTTTATGTATAACAGTACTACCTGTATGTTTATGTATAACAGTATTACCTGTATGTTTATGTATAACAGTATTACCTGTATGTTTATGTATAACAGTATTACCTGTATGTTTATGTATAACAGTACTACCTGTATGTTTATGTATAACAGTACTACCTGTATGTTTATGTATAACAGTACTACCTGTATGTTTATGTATAACAGTATTACCTGTATGTTTATGTATAACAGTACTACCTGTATGTTTATGTATAACAGTATTACCTGTATGTTTATGTATAACAGTACTACCTGTATGTTTATGTATAACAGTACTACCTGTATGTTTATGTATAACAGTATTACCTGTATGTTTATGTATAACAGTACTACCTGTATGTTTATGTATAACAGTACTACCTGTATGTTTATGTATAACAGTACTACCTGTATGTTTATGTATAACAGTACTACCTGTATGTTTATGTATAACAGTATTACCTGTATGTTTATGTATAACAGTATTACCTGTATGTTTATGTATAACAGTACTACCTGTATGTTTATGTATAACAGTATTACCTGTATGTTTATGTATAACAGTATTACCTGTATGTTTATGTATAACAGTATTACCTGTATGTTTATGTATAACAGTATTACCTGTATGTTTATGTATAACAGTATTACCTGTATGTTTATGTATAACAGTATTACCTGTATGTTTATGTATAACAGTATTACCTGTATGTTTATGTATAACAGTATTACCTGTATGTTTATGTATAACAGTATTACCTGTATGTTTATGTATAACAGTATTACCTGTATGTTTATGTATAACAGTACTACCTGTATGTTTATGTATAACAGTACTACCTGTATGTTTATGTATAACAGTACTACCTGTATGTTTATGTATAACAGTATTACCTGTATGTTTATGTATAACAGTATTACCTGTATGTTTATGTATAACAGTATTACCTGTATGTTTATGTATAACAGTATTACCTGTATGTTTATGTATAACAGTATTACCTGTATGTTTATGTATAACAGTATTACCTGTATGTTTATGTATAACAGTATTACCTGTACGTTTATGTATAACAGTATTACCTGTATGTTTATGTATAACAGTACTACCTGTACATTTATGTATAACAGTATTACCTGTATGTTTATGTATAACAGTACTACCTGTACATTTATGTATAACAGTATTACCTGTATGTTTATGTATAACAGTATTACCTGTACATTTATGTATAACAGTACTACCTGTATGTTTATGTATAACAGTATTACCTGTATGTTTATGTATAACAGTACTACCTGTATGTTTATGTATAACAGTATTACCTGTATGTTTATGTATAACAGTATTACCTGTATGTTTATGTCTATGTAAAAGTAAGGATTCATTTAATGTGAATGTTGATGGATGTTAGGTTTTTATCTTTATTTCGATTCAGGGTTCAGGTACTTTATATTGCTGATATTTAGTGTAGATGACAACCCAATGACGAATCTCCTCCTCATGAAACCCTCTCATTTATTTTGGTAGCCATATTTAAAATCAGTTAAATAAAACACTACTGGATATACTTACTCTTGTAATAGGCAAACTGTAAGTAGTGGAAATGCTCCGCAAAATAGTTTGGCTGTTGATGGACGTAGATCTTACTGAGAACAACGGCGCAGTCTACCTGGCACTGTAGTACGGAGATATAGTGATCTGTAAACAACGACAATACCATATGTGTATTCTAACGTAGTGATCTGTAAACAACAACAATACCATATATATATATTCTAACGTAGTGATCTGTAAACAACGACAATACCATATATATATTCTAACGTAGTGATCTGTAAACAACGACAATACCATATGTGTATTCTAACGTAGTGATCTGTAAACAACGACAATACCATATGTGTATTCTAACGTAGTGATCTGTAAACAACGACAATACCATATGTGTATTCTAACGTAGTGATCTGTAAACAACGACAATACCATATGTATATTCTAACGTAGTGATCTGTAAACAATGACAATACCATATGTGTATTCTAATGTGAAATTATCGGTCATGTCGAATACAAAGAACTGAACCTACATATGATATTTGGGAGAGGTCTTCCTCATGCTCTGTGGGTAATAGCGATATCAAACATGTGAAATTGTCGGTCATATCGTATACAAAGAACTCAACTTACATATAACATGTGGGAAAGTTCACATTGCCAACCATGGATGCCCCATGTCCCCCACTAAATTTATAATTGAAGAAAGTAACCAAATATCGAAATCCATCATGGCCATTTTTTTTACGAGTACCAAAATTAAACATGCTCATCTAGAGCCCTATGAAAATCTATTATTAGTATTTATAATATTTGATGAACATCCTGAGAAATAACAGTAACAAATCTGTCTCCAAAATGGATGCCAAAAATTTCGTCGTCGTCGTCGTCGTCGTCGTCATCATCATCATCATCATCATCATCATCATCATCATCATCATCATCATCATCAGTTGGACATTTAAATAACTACCTTCATCGTCACATGGCGTACATATTTCACACACCTGCGACAGCGTGTATGAAGTCCGGATCTCTCTCGTGTTCGTACTGGCCCTCACAGTCGGCACGACAACGCTCGTGCTCAAGGTAGTACTCCTGGAGCGCCCTCTCAAAGCTTGTGATGACCTTGTCCCAGTCCTCCATCTGGTAGGCCTTCTCCCCCTCACCTCTGTACACCTGTAAAATACCGCTGTATATCTCAGTCACATTTCTTGTCATTCTCAGCTTTTAAATCTACTGTAACAGTTATGAATGATTTAATGTCAACAGAAAATAACAATAATACAAAATTGGTTTTATTTTTGAGTTGTAAGTGTTGAACATTTTTCAGTAATGCAGGTTTAAATAAATTCAAGTCAAAACGTAATTCCTAAAGACAGTGGTGGGGACAGGGTGCTTCAGCCCCATAACTTAATCTATTGTGTAGTTGATGATGGATTCCGGATCATTCCTTAAGATAAAGGCTGGGGACATGATGCTTATAATCGTTCCCATAACTTAATCAATTGTGCAATTTATGATGGATTCCGGATCATTCCTTAAGACAGTGGTGGGGACATGGTGCTTCAGCCCCATAACCTGATCATTTTTTTATTATAGATACTGGTTAAATTCAAATTTACCTGTATATTTTTAATGGTATACATCCTAGTACCAGACATAGTTATATCAGTTTTAATATGATTTTACCTTATATTGCTTACGCTCCATATCGACGATTTCCTCATCCTTGACGTCGAACAATCTGCGGTATGACTGGATGTTGTTAATGGTATCTTGGTGGTCAGGGTTTTTCAGAAAGAAAGTGTAGGCCGCAGATGTGGCATCCACCATTCGACGAATCTGTAAGACAAGACATATATATACCCCGGTATTTGTACATTTTCACAGCAGCAACATTTGGACAGTTATACTGTAAAAGTGGATATTTTCGCGTGTGGAAATTTTCGCTTAGCCAGCTTCCAAAGTGTTCGCGGTGTGGATATTTTCGCGCCGTCAAGATATTTTTGCGCTAATTGTATCTTTTATATTTAGTATTTTTATGTGTTAATATATTCGCGGTGTGGAAATTTTCGCAGAGATTTACTGATAGCGAAATAAGCGAAAATTTCCACACCGCGAATATTTCCACTTTTACAGTATATAACCCAGACACAACAATCTGGTGTATTGGGTCAAGATCTGGTCCACCTGTAAAACAAAACACAAATATCTGGTCCACCTGTCAAACAAAACACAAGATCTTGTCCACCTGTCAAACAAAACACAAAGATCTGGTCCACCTGTCAAACAAAACACAAATATCTGGTCCACCTGTCAAACAAAACACAAATATCTGGTCCACCTGTCAAACAAAACACAAATATCTGGTCCACCTGTCAAACAAAACACAAGATCTGGTCCACCTGTCAAACAAAACACAAATATATTGTAGCAATACCTGGTTGAATGTACACAAGATCTGGTCCACCTGTCAAACAAAACACAAGATCTGGTCCACCTGTCAAACAAAACACAAATATCTGGTCCACCTGTCAAACAAAACACAAATATCTGGTCCACCTGTCAAACAAAACACAAGATCTGGTCCACCTGTCAAACAAAACACAAGATCTGGTCCACCTGTCAAACAAAACACAAGATCTGGTCCACCTGTCAAACAAAACACAAGATCTGGTCCACCTGTCAAACAAAACACAAATATCTGGTCCACCTGTCAAACAAAACACAAGATCTGGTCCACCTGTCAAACAAAACACAAGATCTGGTCCACCTGTCAAACAAAACACAAATATCTGGTCCACCTGTCAAACAAAACACAAATATCTGGTCCACCTGTCAAACAAAACACAAATATCTGGTCCACCTGTCAAACAAAACACAAGATCTGGTCCACCTGTCAAACAAAACACAAACATATTGTAGCAATACCTAGTTTAATGTACACAAGATCTGGTCCACCTGTCAAACAAAACACAAGATCTGGTCCACCTGTCAAACAAAACACAAGATCTGGTCCACCTGTCAAACAAAACACAAGATCTGGTCCACCTGTCAAACAAGACACAAGATCTGGTCCACCTGTCAAACAAAACACATATTGTAGCTATACCTGGTTTAATGTACACAAGATCTGGTCCACCTGTCAAACAAAACACATATTGTAGCAATACCTGGTTTAATGTACATGACAAAACATTATGTCAAGTGGACAAGAGATTCCCTTGAATCCTCCACCTAGTAGGACACAAGTGTACATATATATAAACACCGTGATTAACTGGCACCAATTCTCAACCCACCCTCCATATATACATACATGTGTTTTATGGTTTGGTTTTATTTTGTTTAACGTCCTATTAAAAGCCATGGTCTTTTAAGGACGTGCCAGGTTTGGAGATAGAGGAAAGCCAGCGTACCTGGAGAACCTACCAGCCTACGGTCAGTAACAGGCAACTGCCCCACGTTGGCGACCCAGAGGTGGAGGGCTAGTGATAAAGTGTCAGGACACCTTTAACCACTCAGCCACAGTGCCCCCCTTATTTTATGGACATTGGGTTGAGATACAAAGAGCTGTTTATTTCAGCTCCAGCATTATAAGCCTTCTGACATATTGAAGACTGTGTAGAGGAATGTAAAATTATAGATAGTGTAAGAATGCCATACCAGCTTTGGATGGAGGAATCCCCTTTAGTCTACACAGTTAGGGTGATAGACTAACAAGATGTCACTAAGATCAGGCCTCAGGATCAGAGCAATGTGTTTATACTACAGTAGCTGTTCTATACAGACTATCCATTATGCTTGACATGGAGGGACACAGTCCTGTTTGAGGAAAAAGCTTTTATATATACATACACACAAGATATTGGTGTAAGCTTGTTGTCTCACTCTGGCTGGTATAGACAGGTTTCCTGATTACACAGAAGGGATAACTCGTCTGTGGCTATATGGTGATTTACTGTAAAATATCTTAAAATTGAAACTTCTATTTGGGAAAAACTGATATCACACTCCTACAGCAGTATACCAGAAGCATTAAGTGATGAATAACACCAGAGCTATCAACCACACGTAATGGTCAAGGTCTGTTTACATAAGGCTGGTATTATAGAAACCTTCCCCATACTTACTCCAATGTTATTTTGTATCTAGACTCCATGCCTCAATGTTAGTGTTAAACTATAGTCACACTCACAACACACATGTACTTTACTAATAAACATAACATTTCCCCCTCGATCTTTCCACCATATTATTCTCATCGGATAAGTCTACTACAGTAGAACCAGTTTCATCTCTAACCACCATATAATTCTCATCGGATAAGTCTACTACAGTAGAACAAGTTTCATCTCTAACCACCATATAATTCTCATCGCATAAGTCGACTACAGGAGACCTAGTTTCATTCCTCTCTTAACAGTTAGCATGTAATGTAAAATGCATTCTAACTTTGGATCCGGTGATATTGTATCTTCAGTCAGCTGATTGTTAGTTTCATTGTATGTCTTTGGTCAGCTTAAACAACATTGGACTGTACATAATAATACATTGTAGCTTTGTTCACCAGTGTAAACTCAACATTGTACAGTGTACAGTAATACATTGTAGCTTTGTTCACCAGTATAAACTATATATATTGTACAGTGTACAGTAATACACTGTAGCTTTGTTCACCAGTGTAAACTAAATTGTACAGTAATACATTGTAGCTTAAATTTGTTCACCAATGTAAACTATATTGTACAGTAAAACATTGTAGCTTTGTTAACCAGTGTAAACTACAGTGTACAGTAATACATTGTAGCTTTGTTAACCAGTGTAAACTACATTGTACAGTAATACATTGTAGCTTTGTTCACCAGTGTAAACTACATTGTACAGTAATACAGTGTAGCTTTGTTCACTCCAGTGTAAACTACATTGTACAGTAATACATTGTAGCTTTGTTCACCAGTGTAAACTACATTGTGCAGTAATACATTGTAGCTTTGTTCATCAGTATAAACTATATTGTACAGTAATACATTGTAGCTTTGTTCACCAGTGTAAACTACATTGTACAGTAATACATTGTAGCTTTGTTCACCAGTGTAAACTACATTGTACAGTAATACATTATAGCTTAATTCACCAGTGTAAACTACATTGTAGAGTAATACATTGTAGCTTTGTTCACCAGTGTAAACTACATTGTACAGTAATACATTATAGCTTTATTCACCAGTGTAAACTACATTGTACAGTAATACATTGTAGCTTTGTTCACCAGTATAAACTATATTGTACAGTATTACATTGTAGCTTTGTTCACCAGTGTAAACTACATTGTACCGTAATACATTGTAGCTTTGTTCACCAGTGTAAACCACATTGTACAGTGTACAGTAATACATTGTAGCTTTGTTCACCAGTGTAAACTACATTGTACAGTAATACATTGTACCTTTTTAACCAGTGTAAACTATATTGTACAGTAATACATTGTAGCTTTGTTCACCAGTGTAAACTACATTGTACAGTAATACATTATAGCTTTATTCACCAGTGTAAACTACATTGTACAGTAATACATTGTAGCTTTATTCACCAGTGTAAACTACATTGTACAGTGTCCAGTAATACATTGTAGCTTTGTTCACCAGTGTAAACTACATTGTACAGTAATACATTGTAGCTTTGTTAACCAGTGTAAACTACATTGTACAGTAATACATTGTAGCTTTGTTCATCAGTGTAAACTATATTGTAAAGTAATACATTGTAGCTTTATTCACCAGTGTAAACTACATTGTACAGTAATACATTGTAGCTTTGTTCACCAGTGTAAACTATATTGTAAAGTAATACATTGTAGCTTTATTCACCAGTGTAAACTACATTGTACAATAATACATTTTAGCTTTATTCACCAGTGTAAACTACATTGTACAGTAATATATTGTAGCTTTATTCACCAGTGTAAACTACATTGTACAGTAATACATTGTAGCTTTATTCACCAGTGTAAACTACATTGTACAGTGTACAGTAATACATTGTAGCTTTGTTCACCAGTGTAAACTACATTGTACAGTAATACATTGTAGCTTTGTTAACCAGTGTAAACTACATTGTACAGTAATACATTGTAGCTTTGTTCATCAGTGTAAACTATATTGTAAAGTAATACATTGTAGCTTTATTCACCAGTGTAAACTACATTGTACAATAATAATACATTTTAGCTTTATTCACCAGTGTAAACTACATTGTACAGTAATATATTGTAGCTTTATTCACCAGTGTAAACTACATTGTACAGTAATACATTGTAGCTTTATTCACCAGTGTAAACTACATTGTACAGTGTCCAGTAATACACTGTAGCTCTATTCACCAGTGTAAACTACATTGTACAGTAATACATTATAGCTTTATTCACAGTGTAAACTACATTCTATGAAACATTGGCTTAATTAAGCCATATAACAAATTGCAACTATGAACTTATAAAAAATTTTGTCAGTTACATACATTAATGTAACAAACTAGCTGTTGTGGAGAGTTTGATGGCAATCAATTCCCAACCATGTGATATCAGAAATAGGACAAATATTTTGATATATATTCAGCTGATGTAGAGTATTACAACTTCCTAAAAAATAGATACATACATATCTATAACACTGGAGTTAAGGGCCAAATACTGAAATAATTCCTCCTGGTATGTAGACACTATGACACATACATACTTAAATCGCTAGCTGACTAGACTATATATACATATATGTGTTGTTATTTCTGTACCCTCCCCATCAAACAAAATGTAGATTTTCATTACTGAAACACTGACTTTTATTTATCTATGAAAAACTGAAACAATTTCTGTCAAAAATTCCTACTTAAAATGCTTTGAACTAGAAGCCGAATGAGTCAGAAAAGCTTACCTATTTTTCATTTATAAATAATTTCCTTGTTTGAAGATAATTATCTATATGACATTCTAGATACATTTAGGAATTAGATGTTAAAATCCCAAATTTCTACCATTTCTTTCAAGTATATTACACACCACATAGAAACATTTTCACATTTCTACCCTTTTGACCTTAAAAATAGGTCATAAAAATAAGCTTTGTGGCTCTTTATCCCAACATGCTACTGACCCAATATCACGTAGAGTTGGTAGCCCAACTTAATCTCAGCATCCTACTTGTACAATAGCATGACCCTTGACCTCTTGCATGGTAACATTGAAATGAAGCTGATTTAACAGATTTAAAATGTTTGTTCCTGGGACTCTTAAGTAATGGTCAAGGTAATCCATTTAACCAAATCAGAAGCCCTAGGAAAAGGTCAAGGTAATCCATTTAACCAAATTTGAAGCCCTAGGAAAAGGTCAAGATAATCCATTTAACCAAACTGGAAGCCCTAGGAAAAAGTCAACAGCCAACAGACGTTACACTGCTGTGGCTTTTCGGCAAGTGAACCTACCATAAATAATCATCAAAAATATATCAGTAATAAGCATTAATTAATATCTAATACACTTTTCACAATACAGTGGACCTCATTAATCTTGAATCTTGATACTATTCCCAACAGAAATTTCTTTTATCACAAGTTTTCTAGATTGCCTGATCTTGTCTAATCAAACTGGCCAAATGGAGTCATGCCAGTGATTATATAACCACCTGCACTGAGGATGTTGGTTGTTAGCTGAGTGACACTATCTAACACTACCTACAGGCCACACAAATTAACAAATGCTCCTACAAATTAACCGTCTTAAACAAAATTCATGTTAATTTAAAAACTTGAAAATTTTCAGTTTGATGGCCTATTATGTCTGTCAGTACACTTATCAAATTTAATGAGCCAGAACACCTTTCACCTACTGGTGGATGATAAATCACAACACGTCTGGTCGTCATCCTAGTTAAAGTAAAACCTGATGATGAACACCCCAGTCAAGGCCTCAGAGAACTGTGTATACTGTTCCCCTACACAGTACAGGCTATATATGCTAGTTTTTTAGTGGGAGATCAACGTAATAATTTTTTTTTCTAAATAAAAAACACTTCTTCTAAAAACCACTGTAAATACAATGCCGAAACATAATTAATCTCAAAATCATATAAAATGTTTATGCAACAAGTGACAAGATGGATCCCCACTGTGACATACCTTTACATGTAGCTGAGTCTGTAACAAGTGACAAGATGGATCCCCACTGTGACATACCTCTACATGTAGCTGAGTCTGTAACAAGTGACTAGATGGTTCACCAATGGGACATACCTCTACATGTAGCTGAGTGTGTAACAAGTGACTAGATGGTTCACCACTGTGACATACCTTTACATGTAGCTGAGTCTGTAACAAGTGACTAGATGGTTCACCACTGTGACATACCTCTACATGTAGCTGAGTCTGTAACAAGTGACTAGATGGTTCACCACTGTGACATACCTCTACATGTAGCTGAGTGTGTAACAAGTGACTAGATGGTTCACCACTGTGACATACCTCTACATGTAGCTGAGTCTGTAACAAGTGACTAGATGGTTCACCACTGTGACATACCTCTACATGTAGCTGAGTCTGTAACAAGTGACTAGATGGTTCACCAATGGGACATACCTCTACATGTAGCTGAGTCTGTAACAAGTGACTAGATGGTTCACCACTGTGACATTCCTCTAGGTTAGTAATAAGTGACTAGATGGTTTATCTCCGTGACATTCCTCAATCTACCAGAGTCAGTATCAAGTGACCAGTCCACTGTGAGCTACACTTAGCAAAGACAAAATACAGTTCTTATTGTGAGTGCTTAATTAAGATATCAATAAATAATTACCTTGTAATAACAATAATGCATATAATTGTATGGTTTGCCATTTTGAAAACTCTTCCAATACTCCTCAGAAATGAAAGTAACAGGTCTGTCCTCAAAAACAGCATTTCTACAGTTTTTGACACAAGTCCTTTCTATGAGAGCAAGCTGAATGTAGAGATCCTGCAAGTCTAACAAAGTGAACTCCCTGTCATCTGTATATCTGTGAACTTCCTGTTTACATTTCAAACGACAATTGATAATTGACTCTTTATAGAAATGATGATCCTCTATAGCCATTTTCATAAACAGGACACATTTGTGCCATTTTCGGTCACCATATGCCCGGAGTCCGGCTGAATATAACCTCCCGAAGGTCAGAACTGGACTCCTGGGTAATGTCCAAACAAGTTCAATAAAACAGCTCCATGACAACAGGAACAGTAACCAATGAAATCGTCCGGATATGGGAGAATGACAGGTACACATTGCTGTTCTAGTGTATACTTTATTTCCAGCGGTATAATGACCAATATTTGTTCTCATCTTTACAAGTTGTCAGTAGCAATGACCAATTACATCCGTGTACAGTAAAGCGTAATGTCAAAATAAAGTTTTATATGTCATCCAGTAGGATCGTGTCCGAAGAATTGTGACATCTTTGTCCAGTTGTTCTGTTGGCCAATATACAGAACCACATCCATAGAGAAACTGTATGTTTCACAATACAGAAATACAAACTTGGAGCTGATCAGTCTCTGCTGATTACTCTGCAATGTTCCACATAATGTTACACAAAGATGTAATTTAAAGCTGTTTACTTTTACATCTATCTTTAGCACTTCAATACAGATATAATCCTCAGTGAATTGCCAAAGTTTTCCTCTAAAAGTAATTACATACTGGAGTATAGGCTTCTGCTGCTGTTTACTGTTTACTGCAGGGAGCCCTGACTCTACATCCTCTACAGAGGCTGATACGGAGGCTGATACTGAGCTAGTTAACAATCTGTGTAATGACAATAGCAGCCCTAACTCCTCCTCAATGTGACATAACTCTCCGCAAGGCACATGCTTTTTACACAATTCAGTCTGACAGCTTGCTCATGGAAAAGCTCAACCAAAACACTTCTTACAAAGTCTATGTACATACACTTAGTAAGTCTGCAAGATAATAGTGTGATCCATGAAATCAATTCTTCTAAGCAATTCCAAATGTATTTCTAAAAACTATTCAGTATTGATAGCAACTGTAATGTTACAATATGTTATATCTAGTAACTGTAATGTTACAATATGTTATATATAGTAACTGTAATGTTACAATATGTTATATATATAGTAACTGTAATGTTACAATATGTTATACATAGTAACTGTAATGTTACAATATGTTATATATAGTAACAGTAATGTTACAATATGTTATATATAGTAACAGTAATGTTACAATATGTTATATATAGTAACAGTAATGTTACAATATGTTATATATATAGTAACTGTAATGTTACAATATGTTATACATAGTAACTGTAATGTTACAATATGTTATATATAGTAACTGTAATGTTACAATATGTTATACATAATAACTGTAATGTTACAATATATTATTTATAGCATCTGTAATGTTACAATATGTTATACATAGTAACTGTAATGTTAAAATATGTTATATATTGAACTGTTAAATTATGTTACAATATGTTATATATAGTAAGTGTAATGTTACAATATGTTATATATAGTAAGTGTAATGTTACAATATGTTATATATAGTTACTGTAATGTTACAATATGTTATATATAGCAACTGTAATGTTACAATATGTTATATATAGTAACTGTAATGTTACAATATGTTATATATAGTAACTGTAATGTTACAATATGTTGTATATATAGTAAGTGTAATGTTACAATATGTTATATATAGTAACTGTAATGTTACAATATGTTATATATAGCAACTGTAATGCTACAATATGTTATACATAGTAACTGTAATGTTACAATATGTTATACAGTGGAACTTCGTTAACTCGAACTCGGATAACTCGAATACCCCGCTTAACTCGAAGTACCTCGCCGGTCCCGGCCGAATTCTCTCTTTATCTTAGTAAAAAAAACTCGGATAATTCGAATTCGGATAACTCGAAAAACTCGGATAATACGAAGTAAAAATTTGGTCCAAACAATAAAAATCCTACTTGAAATGTTCGAATAACTCGAAGTATAATTTTCGTCGATCGGTGGCAAACGCCGACATTTTTTAAGAGCTAAATTCCGTTTGTAATACTGAACATATCGGCACTACTAACCTACATGCTATTATAAGTGTTTCATAAATTCATAAAAGAAATTGTCGGTTGAATCTTATAACAACAAGTCTTGGTGATAAAAAAGTACTGCTTTACTTACATCAGGTAATTTCCCAAGACGGTCGCCGATATCAGTACACACGATAGTCAACAACTCATCTACCCGTTCGCTCAAGCGGAACTAATCTCTGACACACCGGTAGATCTACCCGGCTGATGTTTTTACAGGTGTAGAAATGACACAGTCACCGGCGCCTATTAAATCTTTAAACTGCTGAAACAATAGCGTAATTACTGCCGAGGTGTTCAGAGTACCACTGTAACGGTCAGTGCTGTCTATTAAATCGGATAAAACACCAACTCAGTTACAGTAACATTTTATACGCACATGCGCAGCCCAACTTCCGGTGCTAATACACATGGAAATGGCTTGGTTATCAATAAAAAGTAAGTAGGCCGATCAAACAGTATTTTATATATGTCCAATAAAAGGTAATGGTTCTGTTACGTTTTGTATGCAATCTGTGTTAAACTTAAACGGTTATTTGTTTTGACATTAATAACTTGTTATTTTGTCGAATTCCGTTTTATCGTTTACCTTTTGCAAACATGACTTGCACATCAGATCATTATTGAAGTGACTAAGTGAAAGAAACTTTATCGTGACTGTATATCGGCAAAACTACACCAAATTACAAGTGACATAACGAAACATTACATATATATTTACATGTATTGACCAGTCTTTACACTGATCTGGTGAGCGACGGAGCGAAGTTATTATGATTATATAATGTTGACAAATATTGACCAAACTTTTCACCAAAAACGATAACTCGCTTAATTCGAACACTCGGATAACTCAAAGTTTTTTCGTGGTCCCGTCGACTTCGAGTTAACGAAGTTCCACTGTATATAGTAACTGTAATGTTACAATATGTTATATATAGTAACTGTAATGTTACAATATGTTATATATAGTAACTGTAATGCTACAATATGTTATACATAGTAACTGTAATGTTACAATATGTTATATATACGTAACTGTAATGTTACAATATGTTATATATAGTAACTGTAATGTTACAATATGTTATATATAGTTACTGTAATGTTACAATATGTAATAGTAACT